>NC_081570.1:63791070-63857512 GCF_022355385.1 Mustela nigripes
ACCCTGAGATCATGACCTGAGCCGAAGGCAGCGGCTTAACCCACTGAGCCACCCAGGCGCCCCTAATTATGTGGAATTTTTAAAACTTCTGTTCACTACGGGGCACCTGGGTGGCTCAGTCTGTTAAGCAACAGACTCTTGATTTCGGCTCAGGTCATGATCTCAGGGTTGTGAGACTGAGCCCCGCATCGACCTCTGCGTTCAGGGGAGTCTGGTTCTCCCCCTCTCCCTCTGCCCCTTCCCCCACTCGTGCTCATGTTCACGCGCTTGCTCTCTCTCTCTCTCAAATAAGTAAATAAATCTTAAAAACAAACAAAAACCAAATAAACCTCCTGTTCATTAAAAGACACAATAAAGAGAGGCATAAGAATCCAAAAGCTGACAAAAGATGTTTACTACATTTATCCCACCATTGATTAGTGTCCAAAGAAACAGCAGGAAAATATCAAGCGTTGGGCATTGATTTTCATATGGAACAAGAGAACTCCTGTATATGGCTCGTAGGACTACACATTGCCACAGCCTCTTTGGAAAACTGGTTGGCATTTTATAATGATTTTGAAACATGTCCATTACCTATACTAGCATCTCCACTCCTAGATAGAGCCAAGGAAATTTTGTAAATGTGTATGTGGAGACATGTACAAGAATTTTGACAGCGGCAAAACCTAGAAACAACCGCTCTCTAACAACACCAGAATGGGTAAACTGACATAACCAAACTATGGTGCCATATACAGCCGCTGAGTGTGTGGGTGTGTTAAGTGAGATAAGTCAGACACAGAAAGACAAATACTGTAGGAGTTCTCTTATAGGTAGAATCAAAAAAACAAACAAACAAACAAACAAAAACGCCAAACTCATAAAAGCAGAGCAAAATTGTTGTTACCAGGGGCTGGAGGGAGGGGAAATGGGAGAGATGTGGTTTAAGGATGTGTGTTTGCAACAAGTGGATAAGTGAGTCCTGGAGACCTAACACGCAGTATGGTGATTATAGACAACACAACTGTATTATAAGCATTAAATCTACTAATAGACTCGATCTTGACTGTTTCCAACAGTAAAGGAATGATAACTAGGTGACACAATAGAGGTGACAGCTAGCACTACCATGGCGATCACACTGCAGTGTAAATGTGTGAAATCAGTATGTTGAATACCTTAACCATACACAATGTTATATGTCGACTGTTACCTCAATTTGAAGAATGAGTGAACTATGGAAATATACATTAACATGGATGGTTTTCAAAAGAATTAACTTTGATTGAAAAAGAAATGTTATTGGTATTCTGTATTATTACATGCTACATGCATCTAAAGTACAAAAAATGGCAAAGTCAAACAACATGTATTTCCAAGAGTATACACACATCTAGCAAAACTATGTGAGAAACAAAGGAAACGGTTAAAATTCAAGATAGTGTTTGCCTCAGAAGGAAAGGAAGAGTGAGTAGTGTGTCAGGGACGGGAACACAGTAGGGCTTCACCAAGTGCACAATAATGTTCTATTTCTAAAGCTGAGTAGTAGGTCTATTTTTAAACTATAGATACACGTTTTGATTGGTTTGAGGTGTTTCACCGTAAGAAAGAGAAATAAATATGAATGTCTCAGAAAATCTTGGTACGTCTTGGTCATTTTAAAAAACAATGATCAAATTAGTTATGGGAGAGACAAGTGAAAACACAGAAGGAGTTGGAAATGTGCTCCTTTTTAAGAAAATTGAAACTGAGAATTACAGAAAACACATAGCAGTGGTAGTTTATGTAAGGAAGTTAAGGTGTGCTTTACCTAATACATCCCCACACAAATGAAAGTCTGCATTTATATTATGACCTAGGCTAGACAATGTGCATGCATATGTTTTAAGCAAACATCCTTAGTGTGTTTATGAATCTCTTTTTATGATTTTCTCCCTTACTAAGCTTTCTCAAGTAACCAAATGAATACTGATAATAAGAACATGAGATAAGGAGCCTTCGGTGGTAGTGTAGCATGGGATTAAGCTAAAATCTAGTCTTTTTTCTTTTTCCATTACCCTGTGGATGGCAGTTTGTGAAAAAGAGTGACTAGCTAATAGATAAAATATGTATCTGTGTGTCGTCGGAGTCAAATTTGTAAGTCCTGTTAACATAAGTATCTCATGTTTCCTGGGAATTCATATCTAACTTGTGAACACTGTGTCTGTTTAATCTGTGCTGACTATTGTGACAGAGACTGCCTGTTTTTCTCCCTCAGAATGATAACTTAGAGACATTTCCCAGGCCCCTTTCATCATAGGTCATAGGGCTGAGTTTCAGTCTGTGGGATACAGGTGCCAGTCATGAGCAAGACTTACATGTCCAGTCAACAACAACACCAAAAACAACAACAAACTAAACCTGCCATAAAAACCTACCAGGTACGACCTGCGGTGCATTCTCCTTGCAGCTAATTTGGACGGAGGAGACCCTCCAGCAAAACCTGAGAGACGGAAGCGGTGAGCGGTGGATCCTCAAGATGGAAGGAGCCTTAGTCATCAGAACACAACTTGCAAGACAGTCTTCCTGACCGGGAGGACCCGCACTGAGTAAGGAATAAATTTCAGTGGGGTTTATCTATAACAGCCATTAGAATTTACTGTACACTAGATCAGAAAACCTAATAGCTAAGGGGAAAAGAAAAAGGAAAAGGAAGGCTACAACTGTATGTCATTTTCTTCTCCCTAGAGAAGACATACAGAGCAGGCCAACAAGTCTCCCTAGAGAAAACGTCCAGATGTCCAGACCACGTTCACCAGCTGGCTGGGCAGAGCCCAAGAAGAAAGAGGGCGACTCTTTTCATTTGCTGCCCGATGGTCTTTGTAAACTGTGGCTAAGGAGTTTGTAGCCAGAGTTATATTTACCAGTGGCCTCATTAGCTAGCCAGTGATGGGACGCAAGGCCATTAAAAGCTTGAGTGGAATTCATAGGCATTCATGGATCCAAAAAATATTTATTGAGCAACTGTTATACGTCAGAAACTGTCAGCACAAATAATGAATTTTGGAACACACACACACACACACAAATAAAATAAAATTAAATAAAAAAAAGAAAAAAAGAAACTGTCAATGTTTCTGAGTATAGTATTGTAAAAGTATTTTCCAAAGTGGAAATACCAGAATTATTAATGCCAGAATTATTGATGATATTGAGTGTCTAGATTTTATTTATCCAAAAAGCCCTGTATGCTCTTGGCAGAAAGGACAATTTCTTTGTTTTGTTTAGCTACACCTTGAATTTTGCTTTCCCCCCTTCCCAATAGAAATAATCATATATTTTTTAAAGATATAACGGAGACTGCTGGTACTCCCAAAATATCATTGTGATTCACTGCTTTTCTCTGCCCTCATATAACTAGGTGGGGCCATATGACCAATTCTTGCTGGCATAAAATTAACAGAAATCTGCGTGCTTTCTAATCTGAGGCAGGTAAGAGGTTAGGTCTTCTACACACACACACACACACACACACACACACACACACACTCTATTCCACCCAGTAGGCTAAAAGCAAGGGATTCTGGGATCCCTGACTTGCAAGTTGGAAATATTAGGGTCCCCGAGACATAGCTTGGCTAAGAGCCATATAGGATTGCTACATTGACTGCATTAAACCAACTAGATTTAAGTCTTTATTCAATGAACTGTCTCCTTATAAACACCAAAGCCTGTGTTACATATTAAAACAAAGGAAAACAGTAAAAGAGAAACATGATTCATTAAATGTTAGAGAAGAGCAAGGGAAAAGATACAATCCCAGCCCCCCTGGCGTATTACTGAAGCGGCTTCTTGTTGAAATTGGCAAATGAAGGTGCAAATCCCCACCCCTTTCAGACACCTCACCAGCTTGCTCTTCCAATGCCACATGTAGAAGCTGAAATGAAAGGGTTTGAATTATCACATGCAAAGGCCTTGTTTATTTACCACATCTCTGTGGAAGTCTGAAAATTCAACATTAAAATAATTGGAAAATTTTGTGAGTCAATGTGGAATTACTGATGATTTCTTTTTCACTCAAGGGAATTGATTTAATTGGGAAAGAGAATTAAAGTGCTTTATTAATGTTGCTAACATAATTATCATTAAATATTATTAATACACCAGCAGTGATATATGCAGTGATATGCTATAGGGAGAGTAAATGAGAAAAAAATAAAGGCCTTGCATCAATTTGTTAGATTTGAGAGGGAAGAGCTCTTCCTAGAGCAGGAATTTTTGTATGGTATTTGTAAAAGCAATCGGATCTTTTCTCAAAGTCTGCTGAAGATGAAGACAGCCAAGAAAGGGTACTTTGGATGTAAACAGCTACTGTCTTCACAATGAACATTAATACCAGCAAAGAAAATATTGAAAAGATGATGTTGCATGCCCTCAAAGCAGGTTACCGTGCTACTCTTTTCTGTAAAATGCAATTTACCTAGATTGGCATGGATTGGAATGGTTTCTTCTGAATATTTCCCCTTACTGTTTTTGTTGTTGTTGTTTAGTTTTTCTGTCAATAATCAACCAAGCTTCCCTACTCTGTGAGAAAGAGCTGTTTTTTCTTTAAGCAATATATGCATTCTTTAAGAATTATGCTACTCTTGCTCTGATAGCTGCATTTACGAGCCAATTCAAAATTCAAAATATTTGCCTCAGATATTAGCTACGGGGAGTACACATTCATAAAGATATGTTGCTGCCGCATAATTTCCTCTTTCTTATTAATCACCTTTCTGAGCTCCTTGTTTGCCAGACTCCAGCTTTATTTCTGTATTTTCTAATCAGCTAAATGCGCGTCCTAAAGCAAACAGGTTGTGTCAGCACGGCGTGACCAAAAATTCTAGCGCAAGGAAGCACAGTTGGTTGGTGCGTTCAACCAGCTCCCACTGAGATATGATAAAATGTGTCTAAACATGTAATCATAATCTCCAGAGGTAGGCTAGGGCTGGCGTCAGACTTTTTAAAAATCTCATCATGGCAATCTACAAAGGGACTGTGTTCCGTTGAGAAATTTGCATAAGTTCCCGAGTAATCACAAGCCTTACTTCTTCAATTGTCCCTCAGACCAAGTTCCTATTACCTCTGCATTGACATGCCAAGTGAAAATAAGCTGTTGGTGTATTCAAAAAAACAAGGGCTCCGGTTGTATGCATGGATAGAAATATTAATTTGCTTTAGAAATACTGATCTAGTGTACGCAGACAACAAAATACCTAGGATTGAGTTTTTGTGCCCTAGTGCATAAACAGCATCATAGTGCACAATAAAAATCACAGAACCACAAGCATTCAGGTCTGGAAAACATCTCGCATGCTGTCATAGGTCAATGCCTTTATTTTCAGAGAAGGAAACGGGGCTCCGAAGACTCCAGTGGCTAGCTGAAGATCACAGCTAGTTGAAGGTGGAACCGGGTCTTTGAAATAGTCAAGTTCAGGTCTTTGAAATAGTCAAACATTTCTCTTGTGTATACAGTGTACACAGTTGACTAGGTAAGTCATGAGTGACTTATTCAGTACCCAAATGATCCATGAGAATATCAGTAAATAGAGCTATTAATTGATTACCTGTGGATATTTGGAGAGGAACTTGAAAAGGCACCAAAACTCACTCACTTTGAATTTATTATAACTAACGTTTATGGTGACACTACCATGTGAGATCACAGAATTGGGGAATTTTGGCACTTCGTATTTTAACATCTAATAAACCCTCTAGGATATTCTCTAGGAAGCCACACCTCGCCCTCTGCACATTTTAATTTGCATAGGTTCATCAGTACACAATCAGGCAACAGAGAGCACCAGGGACGGGAACATTTCCATTTTCATGGGGAGAGATAAAGGACGACAAAGGGATTATGAGAAAAGGCAGACTAAATCTCTGTACGGACCAAAGCCGTGTACTTTCTCTTTTTTCCTTTTTTCCCATTTTTCTTTCCCTCTCCTTTTATTCTCTTTCCTTTCCCCAGGGCTATCAGAATTAGAAGAGTGGGATATTTCAGAAATAGATAGGGGTCTGGGATATTTAGTCTGTTTTTTATTTTATTTTATTTTGAGACTCCGACTATATAAAAATAAAAGGATAACAAATCAGGATTACAGATTAAACGTTTTCATTTAATAAATTGACAGTTTTAATACACATGAAGAGATATAATTGCATAATTCATACTAAAAATATTTTTAAAGAATTATTTCATTGCAAAATATACCCTGTGATCTGAAATGGTGCCCAAGTCTAAAATTGTAAAAAGGATGCCCTCTTGGGGTGCCTGGGTGGCTCAGTCAGTTAAATGTCCAACTCGTGATTTCAGCTCAGGTCAGGATCCCAGGGTCCTGGGCTCGAGCTGGCATCGGGCTCCACGCTCAGCGTACAGTCTTCTTGAGAGTCTCTTCCTTTCCCCCATCCCTTGCCCTGCATCCCTCCCCCTCTCAAATAAATAAACAAGTTTTTTGTTTTTTGTTTTTCTTTTTTTAAAAGGTGCCCTCTTTCTAACCTATCTGTGGGATTGGAGTAGAGAAGCCAGGATTTTCAAGTTGAGGACCTTTTGGGCACAGATGCCAACCAAGTACCCACTCTTTCCCTTCTACCTCACACCCCACCTTAATAATCAGTCTTTCCTTTTCTTCCCTAGTGTGTACTCAGGGATAGCAGAGCGGTTTCAAGAAGTGCAAGATCCAGACCATTCTGCAACCCTCTCTCTGGGGTTCAGAGTCTGGGAGGTCAAGATTAGTTGGGCAGCTGCTTATCCAAAAAGGGAGCTCACTCAAGGAAACACTAACAACTGTCTCAAGGGAACAAAAATCCAAGTAAACCAAGTAAGAAAGTAAACAGGGTAAGAGTGATTTTGATTTTGAGACCAGACGCAAAGTCCAAGGAGAAACCAGAATGAAGAGCCAAGGGACACGCACAGATGAGGGCAGCTACTAAACTGAGCAGAGCAGGTGAGGACTGAAAGGCATTACAGAAACTCTACAAAGGGATGGACCTTTTTAGCCCATTTTTATTGGCCCCTATGAAGAAAGGGGGTCTTATTCTTTCCATCATCTTGAACTTGGATAGGGAGAAGTTTGGTTCAGAGGTGAGGACAGAGTTAGTGGGAAGATAGGAACAAAACCATCTTCTAATCTTCCATCTCTTTCTTCTCTCAAAGCTGACAGTTAATGTTCATTACTCAGGAACTGGCCATCTAAAATCCTCTCGTCCATATCCTAGATGTCTGTTCTCTATCGCTCCTCTACCAGAGTGAACGTGGGAAGGTAAGGAAGGTGAAATCCAAACCAGTTAGAATCTGACTTGGTAAGACGGCTGAGAAAACTACTCAGCTACAACCATTTTTTAAAATTACATGGACTTGGGGCGCCTGGGTGGCTCAGTGGGTTAAAACCTCTGCCTTCGGCTCTGGTCATGATCCCAGGGTCCTGGGATAGAGCCCCACATAGGGCTTGGTGGGGACCTGCTTCCCTTCTCTTTCTCTTCCTGCCTCTCTGCTTACTTGTGATCTGTCAGATAAATAAATAAATATTTTTTAAAAAATTAAAAAATAATAAAATTACATGTACTTAATTTCACCACTGTCACTGGCCTTGTTAAATCAAACGTTTGAGAGCTGGCAGTTGCATAAAGCTTTATCTGAGGAGGTTGACTATGGCCACTTTTTTTTTTTCTTTCATGCTGTAAACTTCCCACTAGGTTTTTAGCCTTGAAATTCTGTGCAAAACTAGTATGCATATTGATTTTTCTGGAGTGATTGTCTACAGATTCCATTAGATCCTAAAAACAGGTTAGTGACCGTGGAACTGTAAAAAAAAAAAAAATCTTGTTCTTTAGCTTTCACATTCATTCCCTGACCTAAGCAACTTCCTTCCGGGTCAAAAGATAATTTACTTTGTTCTTTTTACATGTGTCGGACATCAAAATGGCCCTAGAGAAGACACAATACACCATTAGAAACATTAGCGTGTTATGTAAGGCATACTGAGCACAACTGACTTGACGCTCCACGGGTGTGACCAGATTGTTGCAAAGTGCAGACTGAAGTGGGTGGGACATCTGTGCACCACAGTTTGCCAGGGATGCTGAGGTTCAAGACCTGGTCACCTTGCTTTAATCCTGTCCTATACAATTATGGAGAGTAATAGGAAAAGGGATCTGAGCTTGAATTTCAGACTTTCCCCACAGAGAGGAAAGGAGACAATCGTTCTCATTATCATAAACATTATTATGTTTATCATAAACATTATTAGTCTTCCTCAGTGAAAGACAAAATGGAAGCTTCTCTGTCTGTGTCAGATGGCTTAAATATGGCCCTGCCATCTAACTGACGGATAGATCAGAGGACTTCCTCCGAAGATCTCTGAATATCCAGCATTTTGTAAAGTTGAGACTTCTGTCTTGTATTCCTCCAATATACCTTGAAAATGGCCATAAATGACACCTTGTTACAAGAATGTATCTTCTTCAAAACCGTCTATGGTAGGTGTCTAGATCTTGAAGGCACGGAGCCCTCTCTCAGTTCTGTCAAATGCACTTAGGTAGGACGTTTTTTCCTACACTTCAACTGCACTTCAGTGCCTGACCCTTTGTCTAGATTACTGTTTTCAGCTAGCCTGCTGTTTGGCTGAGCCCCATGGCTCTGATAACGACGTTTGGAAAGGTCTATCTGAAAATGGAGAGAGCCATATAAATTGTACTTAGAAGTGTATACATTTGAAAATTTAATGGGACCCATCCATCACTCCTGGACACCAAAATGATGATTTCATAGATCATGTAATTGTTCCAAACACCTTCTCTTGACAACCCTCATCTTTGAACTTGTACTTGTTTCATTTATTGCGGCTATTTGGATCATTTAAAATTTAGCCCACTTTTCTCCAGGTGATTTATTTAGTGTTTATAAGTCCATTTTGACATCTTCTTCCATTTCTTCTACCAAAAAACTCTCACCCTTATGATCTTAGTAGAGGCATCATTTATAGCCAGAAAGGCATATCTGAAAATGCATTACCTTTAAATAGTAGGATCCATCATATCTGAGTTCATATGTCTGATCGCCAAAAAGCCCCATTTCATTTCAAAAGAAAAATTGCTTCTGTCAGTGTAAACAGAATGCATTATCCTCTTTTAATAACCATTCTTAAGTATGCTGCTGTATTACTTTTTCACAGCTGTATTCCAATAAGCTGTAGAGTAATTGCCAGTTCTCCTGTCTAATAGGTTCATTATTCTTTTGCCATAATTGCAGCCATTAAATGTTCAATTGTTAAATTTCCACTCCTACGTTTACTTAGTGTTACATTTTATAATGGGGCATGTCATTACAGCACCCCAGTGGCCATGGCTGTTGTTCAAAGTATTTCTAAAAGTCAATGAGATCTCTGTGAAATAGGTCTTCATTTTTTTATTTGTTCAGATATCCCCCTCCCCAACCTTCCTTTCCCTTTTTTAGATCTCCTAAATAGGCTCTGGCAAATTGGTAGATTTTACTAGAAGTTTGAGGACCTGACCTGGGCTGGGAGACATAAAACTGAGCCCTCAATGTCTGTGAGCAGTGCTTTCACACTTTAATGCCATGATTCATATATAACAAGGTGATCAAGAGTGAAGATTTCACTAAGGAAATTAACACTTAAGACTTAATGGTTTTTTCAAAAGCTCTGATTTATCTTTTATCATGTTAAATTTGTAGGGCTTTTTCATCAAATGAAAGATACCTTGATCAGAGGTGATGGGATTGTTAACCCCCGTCTGCAACGCTCGTGGTAATAAAGCAAATGCCTTCCCTTTATTGCTTGACATTTCTGGATTTGTCACATCCTCAGGTCTGAGCCTACCTATTCTGTCTGATGCAGTGAACTGTGTTACTTTGGGAAGTTATATTGGATGAAGATGGTCAGGGAAATGATAAGAGTTTTTAACTTGCTGCTTTGTAGTTGAGTATCTCCTAATTTGTTTGGCTTTGTTTCTTTGTTTCTTTGCTTGCTTTGGGGTTCCAGTGTTAGATTGAAATTTCTTTTGTAAGACATCTAGTATTACTTAAGTACTCAAATATTAGCCCAAAGCTTTGATCTAGGTCACGTTTTATTTTTAAAGAGTTTTCTAATCTTCTATTCATCAGTTAATCATCATCACTTTCAAGGTTATTTTATTTCATTTCCATTCATTGCATTAACTTTTATTTCCTTCTGAAGCTGAAAATGATTTTTACAGTCAATGGGTTAGCATTGTAATTTTGTCTAAGTCATACCAGCTCTATGTTCTTTTGGGAATCTTCTATGATTTAGAGTAACTTTTATTTTTTTGATAAGAACTATAGAAGCCTTTTTAGTAACATGGTTCATGGTACCAGGTGTGGTATTGATCAAGTTATATCCCTTATATCCTAACCACTATGACACACACAACCACTTCCTCTGCTCATTTGCCCTGCTGTTAGTAACAATAGTAAGCTAGCATTTGTTGAATGTCTTCTCTCATTCTGTCTCTGTACTACGTGGTTACATACATTTTCTCATTTAATCCTTAGGAGGTAAATACACATACTATTCCCACTTTACAGATAAGGAAACTGAGACTCAAGAGAGGTAAGAAATTGCACAAAGTTAATAACCAAGAACTGAGCTCAGAGCTCACATTCTTAATATTTACTTGACATTATAGTAAAGGGAGTCCTGCTATAAATAGTGAGAAGAACTTGGATATATTTTTTCTTAAAGATTTTATTTATTTATTTGACAGACAGAGATCACAAATAGGCAGAGAGGCAGGCAGAGAGAGAGAGAGGAGGAAGCAGGCTCCCTGCCGAGCAGAGAGCCCAATGCGGGGTTCTATCCCAGGACCCTGAGACCGTGACCTGAGCTGAAGGCAGAGGCTTTAACCCACTGAGCCACCCGGGTGCCCCCAGAGCTCACATTCTTAATACCTACTTGACATTATAGTAAAGGTAGTCCTGCTATAAATAGTTAGAAGAACTTGGATATCTTTATGAAGCAGCCAATGTTAAATAACTTGAGAATTCTGCCACTTTCCTAGGCAGACAGTTCTAGGAAACAACTTGCTAAGGGTTACAGGGCAAAATAGATACCCAGGACAGAATTATTCCACTGTCAGTTCTCCTCCACAATAAGCCAGCTCACAAAATAGACCAAAGGAAATAACTGTAAAATTGACTTGAGAGTGGTTTATAGTTTATTAATCCCAGTAACTTTCCTATAAAGACAAAAGTAGACTTAATATATTTAACGTGGTTGTTTCCATCCCCAAAACTCTATCAAAGTGTTCAGGTGTCTTTCACATATCAGTAATATAAATTTTGCAGTAAGACTTTAGATATAATTTGATTGCTGACAACGAAAACCGAATGACATTTCTTTTTCTTCTCCCTGGTTATATTGGCTTTGCAACATTCCCAAAAGTGAACATTTGTTGTTGTCAATAAAGCAGTCAGCTGTGTCACTTGGGGAAGAGATATATGGAGTAGGATGGTATTATTTTGACAATCGCTTTCTTCCAAAGCAATACAGTAAGTGTATCTTATTTTGCTCGTTGACTCACAACACAATGGTCAAGATGGAAAAAGAAAGAGCACAGCATAGGTAGGGTCGATAAGAAAGCCATATGGTGTGATTAACAAGAAGAAGCACATTACCTGATAAGGTCAAAGGTGTCACCCAGGGAGAATGACTACAATGGCTGCAGAAATAATTGGAAAGAGAGTGAAAAAATAAGCATCCACATGTCTGCAAATAGCTTCCTTGCCTGTCTCATTAAGCAGGTGATCTTTTGGTGGTGCCGCAGTTTAGAAAATAGTCAACTACCAAAAATAGAAGTAGTAAAAGATTTGCCAACCATAAAGTGGTTACCTATGCAGTGCAAGATAAAATTATCTACTTAGTGCATGATGAAACTGGCTGATCAACTCTTGAAAGTTTGCTGGAGAGATTGAGTATAAAGTAGTTAAAGATATGGGTGTCTTTTCTGCTCAAATTCTCTTTAGATTTGAAATGTCACGAAGAATTTATACGACCAAAGAAAATACCTACAAGATCCATCACTCTAACTACTGAGTACATTCAAAACCTTTTATCAGAACTTTGAGAGTTCCAATAACAAAGTCTGTGCTCATTTATTCAAGTTAACTATTTTATATGAATGGGTTTGACTAAAAGTGCTTATTTTGATATATACATATGAAGATTCAAATGGCAAAACAGAGAAAGGGATCATATGGTGAGTTTTTCCCTGCTCTGTAGATACATTGAATGACTTAAACCCCTCTCATACCCTTGTTTCTTAAAAGAAATAAAAATACACACATTAAATATGAGAGGTTCAAAAAGGTTTAGAAAAGTATAAACTGAATGTTAGATGGAAATCTTATCCAGATGTGATTCCGTTATCCAAGTCCAATCCTGTAGCAGTCCAGAACCCAAAAGATTCACAATGCCAGAATGTTACAAACGCAATGTAGGAAACCTCTGGAGAAATGGAAGGTAGTTGGCTCCCAGTATGAATGCTGGGTGGGAAAGAGGCAGGGAGGAACCTAGGGTAGAAGAGGAGCAGGAAGGTGGGGAGAAGTTTTCCCATAGTGCTTTTTCTTCCATCTTATATTACCTTAAGTATGGCAACAGCTCAGCAGCTCCAACCCAACTAATTAGGTGTTCTGTCTATTGTTGGTAAAGAAATGCAATCTTCTATACCGAGCTTGTATCCTGAAAACCTGCTAAACTGTCTTATATTTAAGCAATTCCAAAGTACATCTTTTTATACATTTTAACACCTCTGAAATTGAAAGTAATCTTATAATCTAATTTATAATCACTGTTTTTTAGGCAATAGTCACCATTACCTGTGCATGAGTGAACTTGGTCATAGCTGATGCTATTACTTCAATTGAATTGTGCATGTAGTTAGAAATACATGTGTTGAATGTAACTGTCAGTTAAAACATCTTTAAAACAATTACACTATTTTTAAGTTTTGGAAAGAAAAGTTACTGAATGCACAAAAGGCACAGAAATAGAGCAACAGAGCATAAACTAGATAATAATGTAGTAAATATTCATTACGGGAGGAATAATCAAAATATATTTACTTACAAAACAATAACTGAGAGCTATTCAGAAAGAAAAGCAAGTAAAATTCCCGTAAGTAGATAAAGGTATGTGACAGGTTGTTACCACGACAAGTACAAAATAATTATCTACCATACATCAAGCAGTATGTATCTGCCATACATCAAGCAAAAACAAAATAATTATCTACCATACATCAATCAAGCAAAACTGAGGGAAGATCTCCCTTAAATCCTGGAAAGACTGGAGAAAGTGACCAAACCCTCAGTATAAATACAGATCAATTCATGCAGTATGCAGGGCTATTGTGAAGATAGTGTCAGATTTTATTTGGCATCATTTCTTTTTCTTTCTTAGTAAAAATGAGAAGTTTTAACAACTGGTAAAAATTACAGACTCAATGTAAAATAATATGAATTCTAATAATGCTCATCACCCTAGTTGAAAAATGGTAACCGATTCTTTATAATCTTTTTATTTCTTTTTCTTGCCTTATTGTGTTGGTTGGGATCGCCAACAAATACTAAAAGAAGGAACGATGAGAACCTGTTTTCTTTCACTGATTTCAAAGGTAAAGACTTCAATATTTCACTTTGAACATGAGGTTTAATAAAAACTGTTGTAAATACCTTTATGGGTTAAGAAGCTTTTCTAGTTTGCCTAGAGTTTTAGTTATAAAAAGATGTTGTTTTGTCAAAGAATTTTTCTGAAGATTTTCTGGAGATTTTTTCCTTTTCATCTGTTTGATGTAATAAATTACATTCATTAACTTTTTTAATATTTAACCAATCTTTAATTCTTAGACTAAACCCAAAATGGCCATAATGTATTATGATGCTCTATATATTACTCGGGGATTCAACCTAGTATTTTGTTTAGAGTTATTACTTCTATGTTTATACACAACCTTTTTCCTTTCTCAAATAATCTTGTCTAACTCTTAGGATCAAGATTAAGTTAGTCTCGTAAGGTCAGTTTGGGAACATTCCTTCCTTCTCACACCTCTTGAATCATTTGTTGAAGATTAGAAGTCACTTTTGTCTTAAATTCTTGGTAAAATTTGCCAGTGAGGCCATCTGGTCCTTGAGTTGCAATGCAGGAAGAATTTTGACTACTAATACAATTTCTTTAATGTTTATTGCTCGATAAGATTTCCTATTTCTTTTTGAGTTGCAGTGGTGAATATAGCCTGTTACAGAACACAGTCTATTTATTTTTTATACTGTACTTTGTATTTTAACAAAAGATAACCTACTTAATCTATATTTTTTAATTTCCATGAAACTGTCTGTAAGTTAAAATCACATTTTAATGTCTGTAGCTTCTACACTTCTACACTACACTTCTTTGTATAGTTTGTGCTATTTCTTTTTTGCTTCTTCACTCTCGTGCACAGGTTTCTTAATTAAATTAGTCCTTTTTGTTTTTAAGATTTTATTTTTTAAGTGATCTCTATACTCACCATGTGGCTTGAACTTACAACCCCAAAATCAAGAGTCACATGCTCTTCTGACTGAGCCAGCTGGGTGCCCTGATTAGTCTCTTTAAAAAGCAGTTTGTCTTTTTAGTTCTTCATATTTAAAGTTTTAATTACATTCATTAATTACTACTCTTACATTTACTTTTCTTCTTTTGTTCTTTGGGTTTATTTTCCTGTTGTTTTCTAAATCGAATTTGGATAATTACTTTATTGATTTTTTTTTTTTTTTTAGTTTTCTTTCTTTTTAAATATCAGCATTTTTATACTATAGGCTACAATTTTCCCTCTAGGTTTTGTTGAATCCCACCATATTTGATAAGTGCCATTATCATTTTTGTCAGTTCAAATGTTTTCCAATTTCCCATGTGATTTATTTTTTGATCCACTGGTTTCCTAAAATTAAAAAATGTATGGGGTGCCTGGGTGGCTCAGTGGCTTAAGCCTCTGCCTTCGGCTCAGGTCATGATCTCAGAGTTCTGGAATCGAGCCCCGCATCCGGCTCTCTGCTCAGCTCAGTGGGAAGCCTGTTTCCTCCTCTCTCTCTCTGCCTCCCTTTCTGCCTATTGTGATCTTTATCTGTCAAATAAATGAATAAAATCTTTCAAAAAAATGTATTTTTTAGAATTTCCAAATATATAATTTTAAAATTATTGATTGATTACTAGGTTAAATGCATTGTGATCGGAGGATGTGTCTGTATGACTCCAGTTCTTGAATACTTGCTGAGATCTGTTTTATGACTCAGATAACGTTCAGATTTTGCATATGTTGTAAACAGAATGTAATCCTGGGGCGCCTGGGTGGTTCAGTGGGTTAAAGCCTCTGCTTTTGGCTCAGGTCATGATCTCAGGGTCCTGGGATCAAGCCCTGCATTGGGATCTTTGCTCGACAGTGAGCCTGCTTCCCTTCCTCTCTCTCTGCCTGCCTCTCTGCCTACTTGTGATCTCTGTCTGTCAAATAAATAATAAATAAAATCTTTAAAAAAATTTTTTTAAAATAAACAGAATGTATTCCTGACAGTTGTTGGATGCAATGTTCTGTATATGTCCACTGCATGAATTTTGCTACTCATATGGCTGAGCTCCAGGAAAAATCAATGAACATAAGCGTGGTGCAATTGTCACTAATGATGAAACCATATGGCAAGATATGTTCAGAAATCATATACCTATGACATTTTGTTCATACCCTCCAGTGATGTATTCAATTTTCAACATAACGTTACAGAATTAATGATCACAGATAGATTGATGTTGGGCCACTTTCACTATTCTTTTCTCACGAAAGCCAACGTAATTACATACAAGAGATTTTGGAACATCTTTGTATTATACTTACACAAAATGTTAAAAAAAAAACCAACTAGAAAAACAACTACTATGTGTTAATAAAAGAAACAACAAAAATTTTAGTACCGTATATTGCAGTGAACAATATCAATAAAGTAGGGTCTGTTAGCACACAATGAAATGATTCATTTGCAGTAAGCTGTTGAAGAAGCAATCAAACTCATTTGCCTTGAAAATTCAAGTATACCTAATACCTGCTGAAAAAATTCTGCCATCATTCTACTCAAAAGAACAATCTAAAATTATTGTGCATTCAGTGAAAGCTGAGATGTAGATGGAGATTTTTATATGACTCTTTTTTTAACTTGAAAGTTTACCATATTGTTGTACTGTCCCATTTCTAAATCCAATACTTAAATTTTTTTCTCAATTTGATGGTTGTAGGAAATATTAAAAGCAAAACTATCCAAAATTAAAAACCTATGTGTGGGCATCAACCTTAAGTTTATTTCAGAAAATAGTCAGATGTGGCCTTCTTTAAACAATAGCCAAACCCTCAGTTTTCTTCAGTAAAATTGCGTCATCAGCATAGACCAAATTCTCAGGTTCTTGAGTTGAAGCGAAGTTATGATTTTGATAGTCCATTACCATTACAAAGAAGGAATGCATAATGACTGGTGCCAGCACTTCCATCAAAAAGCTCTATACTAAGCTGAGTGGGAGAAATGATACCTGTTTCTCACCTGACCCTAATTCAAAGTGTCTGCTATAAAAATGCAATACGGTGGTCACAGTGTCACCAACAGAACTGATAGCGGTCAACGGTACTGAGGAAACCCATGTGCCACTCTAAAGGTTTAAAACTCAGTCACTAGGGGTGCCTGGGTGGCTCAGTGGGTTAAAGCCTCTGCCTTTGGCTCAGGTCATGATCCCAGGGTCCTGGGATTGAGCCCCGCATCAGACTCTCTGCTCAGCAGGGAACCTGCTTCCTCCTCTCTCTCTGCCTGTCTCTCTGCCTACTTGTGATCTTTGTCAAATAAATAAATAAAATCTTTAATTAAAAAAAACCTCAGTCACTAAAAATTTTAATATTTAAATTATGATAATTACAATTTGGTACAAAATTTCAAATTTTATGCTTATAGAATAGAATTTATTATATTAGGATGGCATTTATGCTTGGCTTCAGTTTTGGTGGACTATTGATTTCAATACCCTACTGAAATGTACCTTGGATGAATCTCTGGAATATAACCTAGAGAAAGTCTTCTATGTGTGCTTCGAGAGTTGTGTTCAAAATTGTTCACAGCAGCACTGTTTATAATTTTAAGCACCGGAAGCACAAATGCCCATCAACCTTAAATTGAAACGTAAATTGTGATATATACATACAATCAAATGCTACTTAAAGGTGAGAAAAACAAACTTGAGGTAGACACATCAACAGAGATGAATCTTAGAAACATCATTGTAGTGAAAGAATCAAGTCACTGAAGATGACTGTGGTAGAATTCCATTCATGTAAATTCAGAGCCAGATAAAATTAAACACAGATTGTCTGAAGACACATCTGCAGGTGTTAAAACTATTTCTAAAAAGAGCAAGGGAAGGATAACACAAAATTCAGGATCCTGGATACCTCTGAGGAGGCGGCAGTGGAATGGGATAGTTGAAGAGCACTTAGGAAGCTGTGAGTTAGTGATAATGTCCTAGTTCTTGAATTAGGTGATGAATTCATATGCTCCATCATGTCATTATGAAGGAGAATGAAAATAGCAGTCTATGCATAGGCCAGTTATAACAGTGTGCCATGAACCAAGAATTAGGACTATTATAATCTGTGCACCTGAGACCCATAGAAAAAGCAAGCAAAACCAAGGGATGATTATCCCCCCTTCCCCCAAATCAGGGTTATGCTTCCTGACTGTGACTTCCTCTGGTGGATGAGAGAAGAAGCCATGACTGGGAGCTTCTAAGCTAGTGGTGACACTGTAGTCCCCATTCTGGATGGTTGTTGTAGAAGGGTTCTCTTTGTAATTATCTAGTAAGCCGCACTTAATGGGTTTCATACATTTTTCTGTATGTTTAAAGCCATCCATAACTTTTAAAAGGGAAAGCAAATAAATAACCACATACAGATTCAAAGATGTATACATTGCACATTCACCTGTATCTACTAAACGCATGGGGCTAAGCTGTGGCGGAAGTGGACAAGGCAGTAGTTATCGGGGATGCAGAATACAGAGTCAGCAAATCTGTTTCCAATAAGTCAGTGCTTTGGTCATTTCTGCTTACACTCCGTGTCTGTCGCTGATAATCATGGAAAGAAAACTATACACTCAACGCCAAGGCTTAGAACAGCGCCATTGGAGCAACAAGATTTCCACAAGCATCAGACAGCATTGCTTTCTATGTCTTCTTTGCCAGCATTCCATTACTTAATATTTTTATCCTCCTTGACCAGTTCTTTCCCCACCACATTTTATTAAAATACATCTATCCTTTATTAAACAGGCTTTTGAAACAGAAAATAAATCATAATTCCACCAAAACAACATAACCTTATTGTTTTGCGCACTTTCTTTCCACTCACCTACATATTTTTAAACAGATGCAATAGTGATATAATTAGTGTTATAATTTCACTTTTTCCTCTTAACATCATATTAACAACTTCTGGTTACTCATGGTCTTCATAATTACAATTTTAATGGCTGAGTAATATTCCATAAGCTTAATGTTCCATAATTTACTAAACAATTTCACAACTGTTCTATACATATATTGTTTCTCAGAGACATTTTTGCAGCTGTTATTATAAAGCTGCTACAATGAATATTTCCTTGCATGTAGATGTTTTGCTTCTGTGGAATTATTGCCTGAGGACACATTCCCCCGGGTCAGATTCCTGGGTTAAGGGCTATGACTATCTCTACAGCTCTTGCTTCGTCTGGCCATATTGCTTTCAAGAGAATCACACTCGTTTGCAGTTGTCACCGGCAATGTACCAAAATGCCAATTTGAATGTAACTATCTGGCATTTGTGGGATTAATCATTTCTGCTATTCTAAATTCTTTCTCCCAAGATAGAAATTCTTGACTCTTTGCTTTTCTCCCTTTTTGAAAAATTAAAACATCCCTGATTTTTGCTTATCCGAAGTTTCTTCGCGGACTAGACTGGATTGCCACAATTTGGATTTGATACAGCCGCAGCCTTGCAGCCTCTCCTTCTCCACCCCCTGCTGTTTCTTTTGTGACAGGAGCTTATAATGGCTATACCAGGGTATTTGTTATAAGGAGTCCATGTTGCACAGGATTCTTGCCCTGCCCAAGTGTATCTCAGTATTTTTAAGAACTTTATTCCCAAGCAGACTTTCTATATTGAATAACATGCTTGTTTTTCTGTCTAAATCTTAGACCTTAACCTTCTCCCTATACTACCTTCTGCATGTCATGTTTCTGTTTTATCTTTTACTTTTTAAAGCATTTCTTTTCAGAAAAGAGCTCTTTTTCTGCCAGTCTTTCAATGCGGGGAAGGGCTGTTTGAAATGAACATCCAACCATTGTCACTTTCTGCTGTCTGCATTTGGAAGCACAGAAACATTAAAGCCTAGAGCACTGGAGCCCCATTACAATATCCTGGGGGACATGACCTGGTGACATGCCCAGCTATTCCTAGGCCCACCCCAACAGCCCATTGGGGAATCTGCATACCTCTAGGGAGATGTAGAGAAAACACCAAAATTAACATCAGAAATTTGGAGGTGATTTTATCCTGTTTTCTGAAGTTAACTCTTAAATGTATATTCTCTCACCCTTTCTTCTTTTATTTGACACCTTTAAACTCCTTTTGTATTTTCTCCTCTTCAAGAGCATGCAATTGAACCTGCAACTTGTCCAGGGCCAGGAAACAGAAACCCCAAAGAAACAGAACCCCTAGTAAACTAATTTCGGCCATGAAGACACAGAGTTGGCACTGAGAATAGTTTGCACTGCAACCATAGAGAACACCAACAAATACTGTTGACTGAAGTATTTAAAGGAATGCTTCCTTGTACATGTGTTAAAATGCCAAGAGGAGGTACCTTCTTCTTACTTTCCATGTATCCATCAAACTTCAGTCAGAATATGCTATATAGCAGAAGGGTATTTAAACTTGCATTCAGAAACAGCATTTTTACACAAAGCATCTATCCTAGTTTATAGCTTTTCTTTTTTTTTTTTTTAATTAATTTATTTGAGGGAGGGAGAGAGAAGGTGCATGCACATGCGTGGGTGGGAGAGGGGCGGAGGGAAAGAGAGAGAGGGAGACTCATAAGCAGATTCCCTGCTTGAGCTCAGAGCCGGACATGGGGCTTGATGTCATGGCCCTAAGATCATGACCTGAGCCAAAACCAAGATTCAGGCACTTAACAGACTGTGCCACCCAGGCACCCCTATATCTTCTTCCCCTCACCCTTTTCTGCTAAATGTTTGGGAAGGAAATAGCCCTTTCTTATGCTGTTTGATAGCAAACATTCTAGGTTAAAAACACACACACAAAGGCATAGCTGTTTCAATCACTTTTAATCCATAGCTGTGGTCTTCCATAGGCTGGCTTCAATTTTGATGGCATTACATAATTTAAGAAAGATTCATGAAATGAAAATGGGCATGCGATGCTCCCTTTAATACGTTATCACCTCTAATATCATTTTTTTGCCTATTGAAACCTCAAGTTAATTTTCATAGGCAATACCATTTACTAGTAAGTATATGTGATCCTCAGATCACAACGTGGGGTTCAAGCTGAAACATTTTTCTTTTAGATCTGGCTGCAAAGTTGTTATACTTAATTTCCAAACATTTGAATACTGAATGGAAAAAAAAATCTATAAGGTAAAGCAGATAATTCTCTGAGCTTTGATTTTTTTAATAAGGGGAATAAAACTTTCAGACGTGTTTCTATGTAAAGCAAAAATGACTGTCAGCTGAACAAGTAGCCCAAGCCTGGTCCTCAGGACTCAAAATAGCCTATAAAAGGCAAGACCCATTGACAGACGGGATGAGGATTTCAAAGTAAGAAGGAGGACACAGACAGGAATACTGGGGACAAAGGCAGGCCCGAGGCATCAGACAGGCATCACTCCTACATGTGAGTAGGAGCTCATAAAGCTCTGTGGGGGGAAACCCATTTTTCACAGTTCTTTTTCCCAGAAGTCTAGATTTTTAAAATAGCTTCCTATATCTTCCTCCCACCAAAGCAACTGAGTTTTGGAGCATATCTGAGTTCCAAAGAACACAGAAGATCCTAAGTTCTCCTCAAGAGATGAAAACGAACTGTCAATGACTTGATATTAGAAATCTTATACGAAACTGTAGATTCTGGAAAACAATAAAGCAATGTCTTTAAGTTCTATCTATTTTGAACATGGGTTTGTTTGCCTAGCCAACATATAAAGAAATATAGTTTTAGACACACAAGAAGGCATACCCAAGAATTCCTTCTGCCAGAATATACTTCAGCAAAGACTGGAATATTTTCGGTTCCAAGCGTTTCATTAAATCTCTATCCAGTCATTATTGACTACTAAGCTAATGAAACAGTGAGTTCAGGGGGCAGGCACAAAGTGAGAACATTAATATTACTTGACTCTAAGACTTAGTATGAAACTATAGTAAACAAGACGGTGTAGTATCAGAGGGAAACCAGATAAACTGGTCAGTGGAACAGAATAAAAGTACAGAATTAGATGCATGCATAGATGATCGTTTGGTTTCTGATAAGGTTACCACAGGGAGATGGAGGTTCAGTGGGGAGAACTGACCGTAAGACATTTCTAGGAAAATTTCAGATGTATGGAAATGTTCTATGTCTTGATTTTGGTTGTGGTTAAACAATTACATTTGTCAAAACATTGAATTGTACTACATTGGTGAATTTTATTTGTGAACTATACCTCGACAAAATCAATTAAAGATACAAAAAGAAAAATTACATCAAAATAGCAAATTTCCCAATCATATGCATTTGAACTTTGAGCAGTGTACCTATCTCTACAACATTTTTTGGTCTACATTTATCAATTTTTCCTTAATATTGCATATGAATGTGTGGTGAAAATTCAGATAAATTGGAAGACTCAGTTTCTAAGAAGAATACGGGCTTGCCGGGACAAATAACTGTCTAGAACCAAAATCTCAAGTTATTTCAATAAAACACAGGAGAAGATAAAGGCATTATGAAAGCATGTCCCATGTCTTGGTTAGAGTAGGCAGGTGTAAAGAGATTAAATACATTGAAAAAATATAACAAAGCCATAGAGAGGAAGGAGAGCCTAGAAGGAAAGACTTAAGCATGATTCACAACTCCTGAGCAACCAAGCAAATGGAACAAAGAAAAGCAATGTAGGTAAAGGTAAAAGACTTATCATAAATCCAAATGCATCATATTTTCCTAAAAAAAGATATTGAAACTACTGGAATGTGCTGTTTATAAGAGATATCGCGAATAAAATAACATAGAATACTGAAAACAAAGAGGGCAAAATTCTGTCAGGCAAATGCCAGCAAGAAGAAAGCAGGAGGAGCACTATCCACGTCCACCAAAACAATTCCCTTTAAAGAACTAGAAAAGATAATGCGTAATTATGATTTAAAAGATTGATGCTAGCCAGAAGAAAACAGAAATGGTCGATATATAACTGAGAGCAGTTCATCGAAGCCTGAGTCCTTGAAATAGATCAGCTACGGGGTGACTGATGGACAGAAAAGAGTTTGGAAATTTCTGAAGAAGGAACCAAATAAGGAAAATGTGGCGGACTGCACATATGGTTGCACAATTCTGAAGCTCTTTCTACCAAGAAGTAGACTCTCTTCCTTGCCCTGTGAACACTACTTGTAGTTGACTTTAAGGCTTGTTTGCATGAATGGAATGTATCAGAAATGACATTGTGCAAGTTTTCAGCTTCGGCCTCCTGGGGCCCTGCTGGCTACACTCTCGTGCAAGGAACCTTTTCATCTCCCTGTACACAATTATCTTGAGCGGGGCATTTGGACGACAAGAGGCAACATTTTGGAGAATGGGCCCCGGGGGCTTCCAGACCTCCCAGCGGAGACCCCAGATATTTGAAGCAGCCAACAAGAAATAAGCAAGTGTTACTCAGCCCGGCAGACCACACAGCTGAGCCCTGCCCAAATCAGCAAGAGCACTGTGAGCTAAAGAAGATCATCTATATTCCTATGTTTTGGGGGTGGATGACCAATTTAGGAAGGTATTTTGTTCGAGACACTGTAAGATGAGGTGACTCTTCCTAAGCCACGGGAAAAGCTCTGGAGTTGGGGATGTATTAAATATGTCTCACACATGCACTGGGGACCATGCCTCCTTTAAGGCATAAGCGCAGGTCTAGGGGACCATTTATACCAGTCGGATAGGGGTCCTGCGTCATACCGCTTAGTCTCAGTCTGATGCTCACCAGCCTACTCTATCCCACAGCTGTGTTCACCTCCTAAATTACTGAGCTGGTGGGGGTACCAAAGGCAAAGGAAAGTCATCTGGCTCTTAGAGGCTCCTTCAGAGGTTTTATTTAAATGTGGTTTCAACAAATATCATGGAGGACAAGGGGTGTTAGAGAGGAGAAGGGAGTTGGGGTAAATTGGAAGGGGAGGTGAATCATGAAAGACTATGGACTCTGAAAAACAATCTGAGGGGTTTGAAGTGGCGGGGGGGGTGGGAGGTTGGGGTACCAGGTGGTGGGTATTATAGAGGGCACAGATTGCATGGAGCACTGGGTGTGGTGAAAAAATAATGAATACTGTTTTTCTCAAAAAATTAATTAATTAATTAATTTAAAAAAATAAATAAATGTGGTTTCAAGGCTCACAGAGCGCCTTTCAAACTAAAGTTCTGGAAATGATGCAGACCTCAGTGACTGAGAGACAAGTGAAGCAATGTGGGACAACAACAATGACCTTTACAAGTCAGGGAGACTCCGTTCGAGTCACAGCTCTGACACATAACAGGTGTGTGTCCTAAGTTCACTGCTCTCAGTGTCCATTTGCTCATCGGGGAAGAGCATTAAATTATCTACCTGGACAGGTCCTGGGAGAAGGATCTGAGACTACTGGATCTGGAGTCAGAATGCCGGACAGGCTTGGTATAATCTCCCTATACCTTAGTTTTCTCATCTGTTAAAAAGGGAAGAATAGTAGTACCTGCATAACTTTCTAAGGACACAGCCTGGCACATAATACGTGTTCAATAAAATGTTGTTTCCTGTTCTCATTGTTCCTTCCTTTATTCCTTTCTATATTCATAAGAGAACAACCAAGAAAAGTGCGCTCCTACTTTATAGACATATTTGGATAATTGAAAGTTGGGTAAGCACATTGTACAATTCCTAACACGTGGTAAGTAATTGAGAAATGGTACAAAAGAGGAGGTGAGATGAACAACCATCAATCAGTCATGGGTCAGGGAGACAGAGTACGGCTGTGGGCTGGCCAAGCAAGACATATGAAGCAAGGTCTTGGATTAGGGTTCATACTTTACATTCACACACCTTAGAAAGAGTTTAAATGTTGAGTCCTGACAGATTTGGATCCAACAGGTCTTGGGCAAACTACTTAAAAATGTCAGTCAGAAACTGGAGATAATTGTTTGTACCTTTTGGGTTCACTAAAGAAATAGGCAGAATGCATATAAGACACCTGAAACATAATATATTCTTAATGAAGTCTAGGGTTATTTGTCCTCTGAGGTTAGGAAGGCAGTACTATCACCCTTTTAACGAAACACCAGAGAGTGTAAGGGGTTTTCCTGTAGGCACACAGCAAGCATGATGACACTCTAGCCCAGATCTCCTGAATCTGAAGCTATTGGGCTTCAACCCTAAGTCTACACCAGGTGACACAGCGTTGTGGCTAGTGGCACAGATTTTAGCCATGGGCTGCCTAGATTCTAGTTCCATGTAACCTTGGAGAAGCTATTTAATCATTCGCTCACTGATTCGCTCGTCTGTAAGATGGGGAAACCAAGACTGCCTACGTCACAGTTGCTGGGAGGATTGATGCGTGTAAAATGCTCGTCACATGGTAAGTGCTCAGGAAATGTTAGCTATTACGTTACACTGCTTCGTCCAATTAACCTGCACGATCCCTTCTGTGGGGTGTTTTACAGACAACCTGCTTCTTGCAACTAAGGCTAAGAATCATTTCACTGAAGTCAGGTTATGCCAAGAAGAAACAAGGACGCACGCAGAACCAAGACCACGAGTCCAATCTTCTCTGTGTGATTTTCTGGGCACACAGTGCATGAATTCAGCTCCAAATGCCAATCAAACTGGCTTTTGTCAATCTAGTGCTGAAGCCAAGCCATGTTTTCCTGACTCCACTGTTAGGCAATTCTGAACCTGAGTGAGTCAGTAATAGCTTTTCACATCCCTGATGATCCAGTGTTTAAGCATAATTAAAAGTGCACCCACCTTCTCTTCGAACCATCAGGAAGAGGGGTGGGATTTTGAACAAGTCAGTCCTTTACCAAGACACCTCGGCACAGTTCTTGGTGCTAATGCAGCTCTTGGTGTGTAATTACCCTGTCACCTACAGGAGCTATTACTTTCCTTCTTCCTTAAAGGACAAACAGGGGACACAAAAGCATCCATCAAGATGAAGGATTAAAAATATTTGAAGAGGAGTCATTATTTACATACTACATGGCCTATAACCAAGCTGACAGATCCAGACTGTGGCCCAATGAGCTGACAGCTTGAAATAGCAAAGCTTCATCCACTGAAAGTGGCAGCAGGATTTAGTGGACAGGAAGTCAGGTGACAACCGACGGAGAGCCAGTGAAGTGCTTTGGTCTAAGCATAGGTAGAAATAGGCTCCGGGGAGGGAGTACTGGACTGCATAAATGACCCAACGGAAAGAAAGCAATGGAGAGAAGAAAATGACGCTGGGTGTAAAGCATTTTTCACATCGATCATAGCTATTCTTCCCCACGGCTCTGCGGGAGAGGTGATTTGGCCTCCATTATGCAGATGACAAAACCAAGGCCACCAGAGAGCTCACCTGCATCGACAAAGTCACAGAAAAATGTCAGAACCAGGATTCAAATCAGTATGCCCCTGGCACCAAAGTGCCTGCTTTTTCTGCAACTTCTGCTCTTCCTTACATGAAACAATCATTCTAGGATATAGGACTTCTCCAAATACTGCCCAGATATTTTAGGCAAAATAAGATTTCCACACAGTTCCCACTTAGAAGACATTTGTCTGTGTGAAGAGGCAGTCACTTAGATTCTAAATATGTCATTCTCCTCTCTCTCTCTCTCCTTCTCTTCATCTCTCTCTCCCTGTCATACACTGTGGAGAGGGTTACTAGCCAACACGAGAACAAATAAAGTGAGTCATTAGAAGACAGGGTGTGAAAATCCACTACTGGAAACCAGGGAAGTCAGGTCCTCAACTTATAATTGGCTTCGATTGGGAATTAAGTACATAAAAGAGAACACAGACCAAGCCCTTTATGTTTAATTATCACGGAAGTGATTTTGAGATGACATCATGTTGCTCTGCATATCTATTCCTGTCTGAGATCCTGTACTGCTTATTTTCAGATTTTAATACGTTTCCACCACAGTTCAGACAATAGAATACTTAAAGTTGTGATCAACCCACTGGATTCCACCTTTCTTTGCAAATTCCTAACAATTAGCTAATTTTACCAATGACTCAATGCTGGAGGAGGTAAATGATTTGGTACAAAGGTGCCAATGAGTAGAAATTTTTAATAGCATTACCACTCATGACCATCTGTTTTTATAATTTCTCCACTTGGCATGCTTCTTTCTTTCTCTTCCTTGTTTTCTGCTGACATTGTCTTTTTCATCTCTCTTCCCTTTCCAATGTCAACCCTATCAGTGGTTCTCAATGCTCAATAGTTCTCTTGTCTCAGATTAAAATATCCAAAGATTCTCATGGGTTTTCTTCTTCCCAAGAACATACTGCTAGATTCTGCCCATACCTTAGTAACCTTTAGAATAAGTTAATACCCCCTAGATAGTATACATAAACCTTCTAGGGTAATGGCTTGAACTCCCTGGGTCAGCCGCTGTCATCTTTCTCCAGGACTACTTTAAGGACCTCTTTAGTGACATCCCTAGGTATACTTTTCCCCCTGCAATCCATTCCCACACAGAAGCTAGAGTTTTGTTTTGTTTGTTTGTTTGTTTTTTAAATACAAATCCATTGCCCCGTTTAAAACCCTTCAGTGATTTTGATCACACACAGAAGAAAACTGTGCAGAGAGGAGCTGGTCCCTGCCTCCCTCTGCCCACTCATCTCATACTGGTCTTCCCTCTCTCACCTACTTCAGCCACAAGGACCTTCTCTTCCTTCCTACAATCTGCCCAGCCGGGTCTGTCCTTGTGCCCTTGCACTAGCTGGTCTTTCTATGCCCTTCCTGAAATCCCATGGCCAGTTCCTTTTGTCGTGGGAGTGACTGTTTAACGTTATTTTCTGAAGGAAGCCTCCTCTGCCCATCCAAACAAAAGCATCCCTTAAGCTCCTGTTAATGTTTTCATCAAATTTTCTTGTTTGTTTCATTATTTTTCATTCTCTTGCCACCCCCACTAAAGTCTTCCATGAAATCTAGAATCTGCTTCTTTTGTTCACAAACCTCCATGCCCAGAACAGTGCCTGCACATAATAGACACTTTATTTTTAAAAATGGGGGAGAAAAGAATCCACATTCACAGTATTTTCTTAATGGGGGAAAAAAAATCGTCTCCATGATAGCACAGCTCCATTTTCCATAAGAGTGAGTGTATGTGTATGTGTCTATGTGTGTGTACAAAGTAAATATTAAAGTAGCAAAAATAACAAGAGTGATCATCTCTAGGTGATTATCAACAGTTTTTATCCTTTTTTTTTTCTTTTAGTAATAATCTCTAAGTATTTTTCAACTACTGTGTGTTTGCATAGGAGGACCAGGCAAGCGCTTACCTCCTGGTACTGTCACTGAGTTTGCCAAGCTGTGTAAAGTGGGGAGAGCCAGGCTCCACTGAGCCCAGTGACACCTCCCCGCTTCAGGGTCATGGCACCTGGAATCTCAGCTGGGAAGTCCCACCCCTCGGTCTGTGGTTTGTTCAAGAGCGTGGAAGACACAATAACACACCACGACAGCCACGGAACTGAGCAGAAATCGAGCTGACAGAGAAATGCTTACCCCAGGAAACAACCCTGTGGCACTTTCAAACACAAACAGAAACAAGGTGCATACAAATCACACACACCTGTAGACCCCAGCCGAGAGCTTGGGACGTGTGGCTACTCCATGAGCTGCTATCGAACAGAATGGAAGATTACAGTGTGTATTGTTCGCAAGAAAATAAAAAGCAGAACACACAGCTTGATGCTCCCATCGAAACAGCTCTGAGATTCTGGCCCTTGGCAAGATGACCTCATCAACCTGTAGACTTTGTGGTTTGAAGAGGATGGAAGTCAGGCAACAAAAGGAAAGCTAGCCGCGGCCCTACGATCACTTTTAAGATAGCCTCTTCTCACGTCACCATGAGGTGCTGGCAAAACAGCTCATCTGGAAAGAAGCATTAGAGGCTTTTGAGTTTTTGCCTTCCTAAACGGTTCTTGAGGACTACATGGTATTTGGCGGCAACTACTCTCACTTTCCCTTTTGCAGCAGGGACAGTCCAATCAGCTTTGGTTATGTGGTGATGCCAAATCAATCGTTCAGTACCTTAATTATCAGCTCTTCTGAAGAAATTGGATTTATCGATGGGCGTCCGCAAACCAGAAGCATGTGACAGATCGGGGAGAAAAGCATAAGTTAGCTAACTGTTCAGTGAACACATTTGGGCCTCTGCAATTTTCATTATGACAAATTGTTGACCCAAGATAGATTTTCTGACCTCTCTGCTATCATATCGTTCTGCTCGGGCAATTCCACTAGAGGTGAGGTGAAGCCTGAAGTGGGAAAATGAAGCTAAACATTACCAGGCTAAGGCTTAGCATGTTTTCAGATCAATAATCAGCATTTGTGCAAGTAAGGTTGGAATATATAGCAGGAGTCTCTCTAATTTGTTTTTATTAAGGTGAAGTGGGTGGGGTTTTTTTGTTTTTAGGTGAAGGGGGTTTTATTGCAGCTGTTATGATCAATTAGGGGCAAAAAAGGAGAGAGAAATCTGCACAGAGGCGAGAAGGGGCTCCTCCCAAGGGAAGCTGGAAGTTCTCCATGTCCGCCTAATCTCACCCAACGCACTGTGATCCCGTTCATTCTTCCCCAAAAGTGTTTCCATCTGGACACCGGCAAAGAAAACAGTGCGTGTTTTGTGAGCTTCACGATTGCTGAAATTTCCCTGTAGTTTCTCGTTCCCATAATGTTACTTAAAAGTGTTGTGTGTGATAACAAAACGAATATTCTTACGGCTGAAGTTGGAATCATAATCATGCTTTCGACTCAAGTTCAGTATAATCACGTACAACTCTGCCTTCGGGGGGGAAGGGGGTGGGATTTGTAAACAAAAGATCCAGATTCATGAAGTAAATTGAAAACCAGATGGGAAATGTATGGTTCTCCGTACAAACATGTCAATGAGGTACCAGTAAGCCACGTGACTCGGATTCTCTTTCCTTCGACATTTGTGCTACGTCAGCTTTCACTTGTTTGCGGAGGGAGTAAGTGATCGTGACAGCAACAGCTTAGTGCTGTGAGGCCTCATTAAGTCCATCGTCACTTACTTGGCTTTCTGAGTCTGGTGGCACTTTGTTTTGACATTCTCTTCCCATCTCGGCCTACCTTGCTCTCGAGCACTCCCTGTCATTGTCGATGCTGTACCCCCAACCCTGGGAATGAGCCCCACTCACATTCACCTGCCGCCTGTGGTCCCCACTGCTTCCATGCACCTCTAGGAGGCTCTCCGCGGGCTGTTCAGTCAGTCCTTCTCCCACACCGTGGTCCTCACACTGCTCTTTGTCCTTGCGCTTTGCCAGCATTCACTCCGGGTTCTGCCCTGCTCCTCACCAGCCATGTGAACCCAAGGCCTGACTTAACCTCTCAGCACTTCAGTAATATGGAAATCATAGTAGTATTGTTCTCACCAAGCTTCGTGACAATTAAAGGAGATGAAGCATGTACAACTCAGCACTATGACTTATGAAGAGTACACATTCAAAAAACACTTCTTGCTATCTTTTAAAATCATAACCACATATCTTCACTTTATTTTGGGAAACCAGTTTCCTCCACTTTTGGTGTATGTGGGTCAGATGGAGCTGGTGGAGAACTCCATGCACTCCCTCCTTTTCCAAAAGGGAGTACATGATATGAGGTCAAATCAGAGCATCTGTCCCACTGGCCACCAGGATCAGTACCTGGATTGGTACGCTGCCCCAGTTTATGAGGAACTATTGGGAAAGAGAAGATTTCTTTTCACTGGGTTTTCTGAGTGGTTAGATGTAAGCTTGGGGCTGCTGACTGCCAATGCACAGGCATAAAGAGAGAGCCCTTCTAGAAATGAAACCAATATACCTGTAGACTTAGAGAGACCAAGAGATGGAGATGGAGATTGTCTGGATCTACACACCATCCTAAGTGATACAAGTATGGAGCTGCCTGGTGACCCCAACCAAGAAGCTTTCACTGATCACTGCCCTCCCATGGACAGCAAGGACTAATCCAAAAGAGCTCATGTCTCTGGTTTCTTCAGGCACCACCAGAGAGCAAAGCTGATCATTTTAACTTATCATCATATCCTGTCGCTTCTCCCAAAGCTTCCATGTCATCTTCTGGGCTTCCGTCTGTTATTGGTGATCTCGCCATAGCCTCAACCTTTTCTCTGAAACTGCGCTTTGCTCTCTGCCTCTAACTCAGTGGTGCTCATGGTGTGGTCTGTGGACCAGCAGCATCAGCCTCACCTGGGAACTTGTTACAAATGTAGATTCTCGGGCCATGGCTCAGAACGACAGAAACACGAACTCTGGGGATGGCACCCAGAAGTCTATGTATTAAAAAGTTCCCCCAGAGGATTCTGATGCTGTGACTCAAAATAGGATTTCCCTTGAAGATACTGCTTTCCTATCAACACTCCCCAAGTTGATTTTCCAACCCTGCCAATCTCCCCGTGACCTAGATATCAGGTGTATGGGTAGGGTATGTCCTGCTTGCTCCACCCTATTGCTCCCAAACCCATTAAATTCCCTTCTGCCAGACTTTTCAGCATGTGAGTCATCAAAATTTGGTGCCCACCATCCTTCTTGGTTACTGCCATCTGTCAACATCAAGGTCACTGCTTCTCAATTACGGCAGCTATAGAATCTGAGCCTCTGATTTTATCTCCACCTCTATTCTTGTAGTCATTCTAAGTGATTTTGACATCCCCAGGGAGGACCAACCACTACTCCCTGACATTATCCTCTACCCTCTACCTGAACATCTCCCTCCCATGGTCTTAACTTAGGCATCATTTTTACCCATAATTAACACAACCTCTCAATTCATCCTACCTTCTGTATACTTCTACCTTTCCAGCTCTCTTATTCAGGACTTTCCAGTCTAACTCTCCTCTGACCTTACAGGAAGGATGAGTCTACTAGTCCCCCATCTTCTCTCTCCCATTATTTCTCAATCTGCATCTCCAGTCCTGACGCTTCTATGAGCTACAGACATACATTTATGATTACCTATGGGACGTCTCTATTTAGATGTCCAAAAAAACTACCTCTAAACTTAATGTGTCTTTAATCTCTTGATTTTTATCTCCCGCACTTCTCCCAGTGTTTCCCAACTCAGTAAATGGCACCACCATCCAGGGAGTTTTTCAAACTAAAACTCCAAAATTGCCATCTGATTATTCTCTTTCCAACATATCCTTCATTCAGCTAGTGGGCAAGTACTGCAGACCTGACTGTCAATGTAAATCCCAACCCAGCCACTCATCACCATTTCCAAAGTCAAAAGCTTCCGTTAGTCTCATGCAGACTAATGCATCACCCCCTACTTGTTTCTCTCCTTCCCTTTTGTTCCCCCAGATCGCATGCTCCACATTGCAGCCATGGTGATCTCAACGCTTACAGTAAATCACATCACCCGCTTCTGCCTTTCCATGGTAAAGCATTAGGGAAGGCTTTATCTCCTGCTGACCTCATCTCCTCCTCCCTCTCTCATTTAATATATTCTAGCCACACAGACTTTCTTTCTATTCCTTGAACACATCATTCTCAATCATGTCTCAAGGTCTTTGCACATGCTCTCCCCTCTGCCTGGAGTCCTCTTCCTCCCACATATTAGCTTGTCTTCCTGTCATCATGAGATCTTAGATCAAAAACAAACTCAGAGCTATGTTCCCCAATACTCTATCAAAAGTAGCTCCTACTCCCCTAGGTACTCTCTATTACAACTCCCTACTTGGTGTGTTTGTAAGAGCTACTGATATAAAAATGTGCTGTAACAATAAATTCTCTGTCTCACCATCTGCACACACCAGAATGAATGAAAGCTCCATGAGATCAGGGACTTGGGTCATACAGTTCATGCTGTATCTCTTCAGACCTAAGAGAGTGCTGAAGGTAAAGCAGATTCTCAATTAGTATTTGTTGAAAATGAAGTAAACAAAATTAAATGGAAAATGGGCTGCAATTTAATTTTTCACTAATAGAGATGAAAGTGGTGTACTTCCAGGACAATGGATAAAAACAAGATTTTGTATAAAAACAAGATTTTGAAGAGGATTTTGGCTATGTCCTAGGACAGAGCTTTTAAACACACTTTGGAAGCACCTACTTTCACACAAATATTGTGATCACCTAAATGCTTATTCTGATACTTAGATTTAATAGTTATAAGTAAAATTTTATCTCTGTGTTAGGGCAGGACAGCTGTCCAGCAACACGTTAGCTGAAATAATTCTGACACCACAGAGTGATGTCTGTAGTTGTTTTAAAGGAGCCCACAGTTCAGACATTTTTACTAATTATTCCAAACTGGAACCATTTTATTAGACATGATCTTTGCACTGAATGCCAGTGTGACAAGGTTTATTTTAAGTCACCAACACTGGGATTGTTCGAAGAACATTTCAGGGATGCACATCTCACCAAGCTGGTCAAGGAGAGCATGCCAAACATTAGTTAGCAGCCACCACAGTTTTAATCTCTGTCATTTATCAAACATGTGTCTATAGAGACATTAAAAAATGACTGATGAATTGTTAGGAATCACTAGCTAACAACTGACAGAGTTCGACCGAAGCCACACACGAACTGGAATTGTACTAACTTCCTAATCACTGTTTAAATTTTCTCTGTACCAAGTGGGTTGGGGTAGTACTAGGACATGTGTGACAGTCCTCATTTTGTTTGGAACCTAAAAAAAAATGTGAAGACATTGGGCAGGAAGGCAATTGCCATTTGCAGACAGAAAGATTAGTCCTTATTAGAAATCCTGTCATAATAAAATAGGTTAAGGCTCCCATGGTAGCTTTCTCCTCTTCCTCTGTGATTCCCTAATTCTTAATACTATTCACCATCATCAGGTCAGCGAGGCTAAAATCTTGATCAGAACTTATCTTTCTCCCTCTTGTTGCCCCTTAAGCTCAGATTTCTTCTACTCCATTGGTTCCTACCTGTGTTTTTTCCCTAGCGTTGCAGAAATCACCTAATTAAATTACCCCCCTGCCTGCTGTACCCAATTATCTCTGTTCCTAGCACTGAGGATTGAGGAGTGGAAGGTAGTGTGTTGCGCTGAGACTGGCCTAAATCCCCAAAGGCACACAGGGGAATTACCCAGCCTCTTTAAAACGTGAGGTTAAAGGACCCGGTGAAGAAATCTCTTACTCATCATTGCATAATTAGATCATGCATGTCAACTTATCCCCACTGAAGAAAAACTTCAAGAAACAGAACAGAAGCTTTAACTGACTGGCCATTCCCACTGTTAGGGAACACTAGGTACCACCCCTCCACGCTCCCTTAGTACCTGGGCACAGCTCCATCAGGACTCACCTGCTTCATTGATGGAACTTTGACTCACTTACCCGCCAGGGTCAGATCCTTACTTTATCATCATTTTACCCTCGGGACATGTTGCAATGTCTAACACCCAGTGGGAACACAGACAAGCACATGTCGTGTAATGGGTATACAATAAGTCTGGTTAACCGATTAATAATTATTGTGTGATTGATTAATTAGCCAGGTTGTTCATGGGGCTGGAGAAGATGGTGTTAGGGACTTAAAATCTACTTTTTCTAGTACACAGAAGATGTGGCATCAAAAGTTCCAAATAGAACTGTGGCAGCTGATAATCTCAGTGCTATATTGTGGAAGAAGAACATTAATGTTTTCAAAGCCTTCATTTTTATACATCAGGAAATATATGCCACCTAAAGTAAGAGCTTCATTCTCAGTGCTCACTCATTCTATGCTTCTTCAGCGCCTTGAATTTTACTTTATGCCTGGATTTTCATTAAAAGCAAGTGACCTTGAAAATCCAATCTTCCCTAATGAACCAGTAGAAGAAAGATAATACTTTCTTTATAATCTCACCACATCCACCCAGGCTCTTTTCTGAAACTTTTATTGAGCACGTACTGTACGCCACATGCCCAGACACCATAGTCCTCCCTGTAGATGCATCCTGGCCCTGTATCATCATAACATTCCTGTGAAGAGGGTTTTGTTACCATTCAGATTTTACAGACAAGGAAACTGAGGTCTGGGAAGGTTGAGGAATTTGCCTAAGGTCACAAAGGTAGTAAGTGCGGAGCAGGAGTGCGAAACCAGTTCTGCCTAAGTCCTAAGCCACGTCTTAAGCACGGAGACACTCTTGTTCTGTACCTAAGCCCAGGTAAGCACTGAAAAGAGAGGGGGAACAAGCTGTTGTCTCCAGAGCGATACTTTCGGCTGTGCCAGCATCATCAGAAGGGCTAGAGTTAACTTTGGTGTTACCTACAGAGAACAGCACAGATCTCTACAATGGGTTGGTGAACAGGGAGTCAAATGTGTCACCTATCTAGGCCTCGACCTATGTGATGCAGGGAACAAAATCAGTAAGACTTGGGGCCTGCTCTGGACAGCTCCTTAATGTGCAAGTGAGATAAAGATATGTTTAGAATTTTTAGGAAATACAGGCAACAGTCATTTGGTCCAATCTGGAGCTAAAAAGATTCCCTGGAGAAGCCAATGCCTAGAACTTAGGCATCAGAAGAAATGTAAGAAAGCTTTTCCAGGCTAAAGCACAAAAACCTGAGGATTGAAATCATACTGTGAGTATAAAACCCTGAAAATACTTGAGTATCACTCAAAGTATGAAGTAGAAATTAGGGAATGAGCAAATGAATAGAGTGGCCGCAGGCCCAGATTTTCTTGAGATGGTATAATTTTATACCTGGAGTTCCAACTAAGTTTAGTGTGAATATCACTTCACACTCAAAAGCATCCTGGTTTGGGTGATAAATTATATGGCCACCTTACAATAACCTGACAATAAGGCTACAAAGTGAAATAAAGGCTAACTCATAAAAAGTCATTTATTTCATATCCAGAAGCTTCCAAAAATAGATTAAGTTTACCACTGGTATTATGAGATGCTTGTAAGTAATACACAAACTTTTAAAATTTTATTTTACTGGTTCTATCTGCATTTTAATGTATGTTGGGAGAAAGCTTAGCTGGCATATCAAACTCATGATTTTATGGATAATATTGCCTTGGAGGTACTGATAATAGCTATTGTTCTGGTGAGCCAACCTACCTAGACCCAGTGAATTCAGGCCCAGGGTTCTAGCAGGAATGTTGCAGAGCTTGACCAACCAAAATTTCCCTCATAACTCTATGGAAGGTTGGAAAGAGCACACAGTGTGGGTTAGTCATATGGCCACTGCTTTATTGAATATTATGGGCAGCAATGTATTCTTTTCAACAGTTCGTTGAATATCAGTTTCAGTGGTTAAGACTACAGCAACAGCATGAAGGGCTATGAAAATGGTAAAATCCAGGAAGCACTGCAGTAGGAAATGGGAGGCTTTTGAAGGGCTCTCGGCCAGGGATTTCCATGGGAATTTCCCCACCTTACTCTCCTATATAAGGCTCTCCACTCTGGCCCAGATTGGAGTTAAGGAAGCAATGCTTGAAAGGAGAAAAATCTAAGAAGAAAAATGTTTTCATGATTCAGATAAATGGTGGTGAAGAGTTAGAACTAAAAAGGCATTGGGTGGGGTGGGGAAAAGGTCAGTTTTGAGATATGTTTAGGAGCTAAAATCGACAGGACTTGATTGAACAGAAGTGGTAGAGAAAGAAAGTAGATAGTCTATTTCCAGTCTTGAGTCTCTGACCCAGGCAACTGGTTCCATCGACCAAGATGAGGACTGTAAGAGAAGCCAGGATGAAGCAGAAGTCAGCGAATTCATCATTCCCCAGCCACACTACTACCGCATGGAGAGGAGAGGTAGATGAGACGTTCACAAAAGAGCATCACAGATAGAGCAAGAAGAAATTGGTTCAAATTTCAGTTTTGTTACTTCCTTCTGGAAAACGTGCATAATATATTAGAAGGTTGTTGTGAGAATTAAATGAGAGGCTATGTGTGAAAGCATTTTGTAAATTGCAAAGTGTCAGTTGTTATTTTGAAGTAAATAAGCAGAAGTGATAATGAATTCTAAGAGTTTAGAGATTAGAAGGCTCAAAGGCACACTTAAGAAGGCAGACCACATGGTCTGTTCTGAGTGTTTTGCACTTAAACTACCTCCCACAGCTAAGAATCTATCTTATTTTTAAAAACCCTTAGAGAAAAAACTTTATTAACCCATTTTAGAGCTTTAAACTCCTTGATATTTAACAATACTTAGCCTAATTTTACTGAGCTTCGTTCAACTCCTTTTGTTCTATATCCTTAGGTCTTGAAACTCTTTGTGAGGGCTCTCAGTCTTTTCCTCAGTAGGCTAACTGATACCTTATGTACTGAGCTATCTGTAAACTACTGAATGTATGTGTTTCTCAGAGTAACCAAATTAAATCCTTTTTGGAAAAAACCAGGTTGTGAATAAGGAAGGCTATTGAACACTGTTTTTTTCTTTTTTTTTTTCAAAACCCCAAACATGAAGCTTTACCCCTTCTAATTTATTTAGGCGTAGACAAATTACAAGCCATCCTAGCTTTAGTTTCTTAATCTATTAAAAGTGGATGAGTGGTGCCTGCTGTCACTCTACCACAGGCCTGGGATGGGTCTGGGCAATGAAGAAAAGTAGGACAGAGAGACATTAGAACTGAAAGCACCTTGCGGATTCTGGATACCTACGTTGCTTAAGCAATATTTGTCATGTGTTATCTTATTTGATCTTCTCCCCAGCCCCATGAGGCACATTTGCACATGTGACATCTCCTATCAGAGATGGGGGAAAGCAGACATGGATAGGTCAAGTGACGTGCTCAAGAGCTGATAGCCCACTGGTGGTGCCAGATTCTGGATCTACTGACTCTACTTCATGCATTCATTCATCATTAAACTTGCATTTCTAAGCATTTAATATATATGATGCACTAGATGCTTGGGGGGTGGGAATAGTGAAGAAGAAAAGCATACACTCTGAGCTCCTGCACTCTGTTCCCCCACTCACCAGAGCTGGCAGCCTAATAAGGAAGAAAAATGAGTAAGGTCCTTGAGATCTAGGTCTAATTGCCACACCATCGTTGCCCCAACAAAAGTTTGTTGGAATCTGGTCATCTATATGCTTCATATAGTAGAAGCTCGGAGCAACCTCTCATGAATCATTTCAAGTATCAACAAATTCTAACAAATTTGGAAAAAAAAAAACTGTATTCCAGAGGCACCTAGGTAGCTCAGTCAGCTAAGCATCTGCCTTCAGCTCAGGTCATGATCCCAGTGTCCTGGGATGGAGCCCCCCAGCGGGCTCTCTGCTCAGCAGGGAACCTGCTTCTCCCTTGCCCTCTGACTGCTGTTCCTCCGGGCTTGTGCTCTCGCTTTCTCTCTCTCTCAATCTCTGTCAAATAAATAAACACATACATAATCTTAAAAAAAAAAAAACAACTATATTCCACATGCTATAGTTTGAGGCAAACACAAGTTGTCCATCCAATATCCTTACCAATTAATTCTTCCCTGTATTTCTTACCAATAGGACTCTGAATTTGTTTAGAACAGAAAAAAATACAAGTTTTCCCATTCCCCTTGCTGCTAAGGTGGCTGTTTGGTCCTGTTCTGACCAAAAACGTGGACGTAGAAATCTACTCAGTTAAGATTTGAGGATGAAAAGGGGCAGAATCATCTGACATATCTATTTCGCCCTTTACCTGCCCTCCTTTATCCGGCCCTACCCCCGGTTCTTTCCTGGAACGGGATGTGATGTCCAGAGGAGAAAAGGCTATCTCGTGGGCGAAAGAGTAAAAGCCAACAATAGAATGTCAGAGCCGCAAAGTAGGTGAGACTTGGGTCCTTGATGACATCATCAGTTACCCAAAAACACTTGGGTATCTACCTCTAAACTTCAGTACTTTACGGAAATTAAAACATATTCTACTAAACCACTGAGGTCAAATTTCTATTACATGCATGCAGATACAATTACCAATATATACACAGCCCAGGTTTTATTAACAATGGGGGACACCACCACTTTCCTTTGCCATAAGAGTACATTAGCAAATGTCACAGAGCAGCCTGGGCTTTGGTTTTCTTTCTGTACTGTGTTAGTGGTTGGAAAGCAACAAATGAGAATAATTGATGACAGTAAGTGTTTTTAACTGACTTCCTTAGAATTTCTATTGCTATGGAGCTAGGTCACAGTTTCAGGAATAGCATAGAGATCCCTAGGGTGGTGTCTGGTCAGAACTGCTCCTTGTGTGCCTTTGCCCTATTTGTATCGTGCTCGACAGCCATGACACAGAGAGTTTGTATACTTATCTGTAGGTGTATGTGAGATAGTAGAAACAGAGAATCTCAGAACAGATGCCTATGTAGTCTGATGATGGGGATGCAAAACAGATTCTTTTCCAGATTAGTCTATTTACATGGAGTTACAGATTCACACCATCTGGAGACAAACTCGAGCAAGCTTTAATGTCTTGGTCCTGCTGAGATCCAGTGGAAAAGAGAATGCAGAATCCCTGCCAGTGAAGAAATTAAGGCTTCAAATGTCCTGCCGCTCCAGGCAGGGTGTGCAGTGACCTGCCGATGGGTGTCGTTCTGATGGCCACAGAGCCTCTGAGATCTGGATCACATCCTCGAGTGGGTCCTAACTGGTAGGAGAGCAGCAGTCTAGGCTGGTTGAGTGCCCTGCTGCCCCAGGCTGTCCCAAGAGTTGGCCATCATACCCTCCTGGGGTTGGGCCAGGTCAGAGTAACCCTGACCCTAAGAATTAGCAGAGCATACCAAGATTGGACTTCCAGCTCCATCAGTGATCAGCAGGGGCGTGCATGTTTTACGGACACATGGTAAAAGCAGCCAGACATTCAAGAGCTGGAAACCCCAGACGAATGCAACTAATTCTCCAGTCTCTTAAAAACATACCTAAAAGCCAATCACATATTGCTTTTCAAAAATAGCATTGGCACCTGAGTTCAAATGGATGTATTATTAAGCTCTGGTTGCAGCAGCTGGGTTTATGACCTAAATTTTCTTTCTACTCTTCCAGGGGTTGGTCTATGAAAAAAGAAGGAAGAGTTTCTCTGTGCCTTTGTACCAAGACAGCACCTAATAAAAAGTAAACAGCACCAAATAAGCCATTTGAAGATTTCCAATGAACTAAGGAATCATTGCTTCAAAATCAGAGAAAAATTATTTTCATTTATTCAACACATTTTTAAAAACAAGGCTGATTTTAGCTGGCTTGGCGCTTTGGATTGTATGAGTTGATTACGTGGTTCGTGCCTCACTGTGCCCCTACGGGTTTTGTGCCATGTAGGTTCACATGGCAAATCTCTGCACCAGCCTGATCTTCTCAGCTAGCCAGCCTGCTTCCAGACTGCCTCTCTCCTCCTACACCTTCCTTTTCTTCTACTCTCCTTCCATCCGATTCGCTTGCTGCCCAACAACTTTCCATACAGACAGAAGACAAACTAATTTAACTATTAGCTTAAGCAAAGCAAATAAGATGTAAATCCTTTGCCAAAAGTCAGACAGTGCATTCCAAAGCCAGTTTTATATGCAATTTTAAAATGATCTACTGTTTGGCATGATTCATGACACTGTTCTCTTTCTATTAGCTCAGAGTTAATTATGTGACCTCTTCTTTTCCCCACCTGCAATTCTCAAATTGAATCCAGCATTCTAAGAGGCCTTGTTTCTCTTTGCTGTGGTCGACCGCCACCACGGCTGTATTGAAATACACAGAAGTCAGCTCAGATCATAGGCGTCACTCCCACACCCACCCCCAATCTTACCAGCAGCTGCTTGTGCTTACATGTGACCTATGAGGCTAACTAGAGCCCCAAGATACAGGCAACTTCCTGGACCATTGAGTCCATGTATCAGCACAAAATTGCAAGAAAACTTTAGGAGGGAAAAGACAGTAAAGCAGCTCTGAAAATAAAATTGCAGGGGCTGAAATTAATCTCTAGAGGTAGAACATTTCATAACCCCAAGCTCCTGCTGGGGAATTCTTTTAATCTATGTAAGCTTCACTGCCTCTCATTGAGATGTACCTGTTTGGTTGTCTGGAATTCATTTTCCCAGGCATTTGTTTTCCCAAATCTTCTCCTGTGATGTTTCTTTCTCTCTCTCTCTCTCTTTCTTTTTATTCTTCTTCTGATCTCTAAATTCTTCAAGTCTCATGGCTTTCTTTGCCTCAAATGACATTTGCTAGTATTCTCAATTTAAGTCCAAAAGTAAACTTAATTTCCTGGTTGCTAATGGTAAGCACACAATACTGCCAGAGTATTTCTCTAACATGTAAATCTGGGCATCTTACTCTGCTGCAAAGTTCTTTGACTGCCCTTATTATGCACTCAGAATAAAACTAAATTTCCTCATCAGGGACTTGATTTTATCATTCAATCAAACAAATGTGTTTTTATGGAGGGACTTATATGTCCCACACAGTTCTAGTACACAGAAATATAATATTAAAGAGAATATCATATACCCTTGTGGAATTTACATTCTAGTGTGAGAGACCAAGACAATAAAAAATAAGGAAGTCAGGGCACCTCACAGCTCAATGGGTTAAGCATCCAGCTCTTGATTTCAACTCAGGTCTTATTCTCAGGGATGTGAGTTCAAGTCCCACACTGGGCTCCATGCTGGACATGGAGCAGACTTAAAAAAAAATGTGAGTCATATAATTTCTGATATAAACTATGAAGAAAATAAAGAAGGATAAAGGAGAGAGTAGTTGGGGGAGGGGTTCTTTAGCTAGAATGATTAGGGAAGACTTCTCTATTGAGTTGACACTTGACCTGAGACCTGAATGACAAGATTAATCAACACCCAAGTATTTATAATAATTATATATTATTAACTGAATTTCATAGGGAACAAAAACTTTGAGGTTTATAATAATCATATATCATTATAAACTCTTAACTCAAAGCACTTGTTACCTATGAAATTCAGTTTTGTGTGCTCATTTATTCCCATATATATGAATTTTATAAGAATTATTTTGAACAACAGTCTAATATTGTCTGTTTCTACATACTGTTTCCTTGCAGACTAGATTTTTGTCCTTGGGTATGTCCTCTATATTAATAGAATCTTACAATCAGAGAAGAGCAAACTCTTTTCCAGTTAGTCCTCCTGCTACTTAAAATACCTGCCATCTTAGGCTTGAAATCTTCAAGTATTGTGAGACCTTGTACAATGGTGTTTCCTTCTTAGGTAGAAAATGAGAATGTTGCACATCAAAGACCTCTCCCAAATCTAAAATGTCACGAGTCCATTTTGAGTCATAGGTTTATGATCTACAGAAAACGAACACCTAAGTTGACAAAACATATTAGTTTATGAGCTAATGTTTTAATGGCATGGGAGGTGATGAAAATAATTGATGAATTTATGCATTTTAAAAGTAATGTATGACTTAACTTTTCCTGGATCTGTTATATGCTCAGATGCTTAATGGTTCAATGCTAGTGTTTTGGTTCCTTTTAAATTCTAATAGATATATTTTTAGAAGACCTAAAGAATAGCCTTATCTTTGTAGTTTTTTAAAAAAATTTTATTTATTTATTGAGAGAGAGAGAGCAAGAGGGAGGGAGAGAGTGTGAACAGAGGAAGAGTCAGAGGGATAGGGAGAAGCAAGCTCCCCTCTGAGCAGGGAACCCTACACGGGGCTTGATCCCAGGAGCCTGAGATCATGACCTGAGCTGAAAGCAGACACTTAACTGACTGAGCCACTCAGCCAGAGGACTGAGTGCCCCTCTTTGAAATTTTAAATGATATAAATAAAAGGAGAATGAAATAACGGTAGCACACATTTAAGGAGGTGTTATTAGGAACCATGCTCTAAGTCTCTACATATTAAAATTAGCTCTCACAACAACACTGAAATAGGTTACTAGATTCTCTTACAAATGAGGAATCAAGTTGTTATTGTCTTAGTAGTGCAAAGCCAGTAAGTGGAAGAGCTGGGATTTGGTCCCCAGCAGTCTGATATCAGAGGCTATACTTTTAATTACTGAACTATACTATATTCTTAAGCCCTGTACTGAAGACCCTGGCTGGAAAATGGCAAATTCACACTTAACAATTGGGCTATGAGAGAGAGGAACTAGAATAGTTTTTTTGGGTTTTGTTTTGTATTTTAAGATTTTATTTATTTATTAGAGAGAGAGAGAGAGAGAGAGCGAGCGCACACGTGAGAGAGGACAAGCAGTGGAGAGGGAGAAGCAGGCTGCCCATCAGCAGAGAGACCAATACAGGGCTCGGTCCCAGGACCCTGGGATTGTGACCTGAGCAGAAGGCAGATGCTTAACCGACTGAGCCACCCAGGCACCCCTAGAATAGTTTTTACAGTTTTTATTTTTTTACATAAATGTGAATGGGGGGCTTAGAAGTTATTCTATTCTTAGAATCCTTTGAAAGACTTCTCTCTATCAAAAGAAATAATATTTCCAAGTGTTTATCAGTAGGTGAATGATAAAGAAGATGTGATCATGCACACAGGTACATACACAGTAGACTACTACGGAGCCATGGAAAGAATGAGTTCTTGTCATTTGTGACAACACGGATGGACCTAGAGGGTATTATGCTAAGTGAAATGAGTCTGAAAAGCACAAATATTGCAGGATTTCACCTGTATGCAGAATCCAAAACAAACCAACAAACAATCAAAAAGCAGAAATGGATTCATAAATACGAAGAACAAACTGATGGTTGCTGGAGGGTAAATGTGGGGGGGGGGTGGACAGAATGGTGAAGAAGAGTGGGAGGTACAGGTTTCCAGTTATGGAATTACTATGTCACAGGGGTGAAAGACACAGCACAGAGTATAGTCAATGGTTCTGTAATAGCACAGTATGGTGACGGAAGGCAGCCACACTTGTGGTGAGCAGAGCACAATGTATAGACTTGTGGAACCACTTTGTTGTACACCCCAAACTAATGTAACATTGTGTGTCAACTATACTTCAATAAAAACAATCAGAAAGCTTTAAAAACGTGTATTAAGTGATTTTGCTGCCTTAGGAACAAAACAGAAAAGGTTATTTACTTATTTTCTTTTGTGTAAAGGACAAGTATGTTGTGTGATAGTCTTGGTAAGTCACACTATACAGTACAGGTAAGAGGAGGGGAGGAAAGGAATTCTCATGCCTCTGTAAGTCCATTCCATAAGGAAGGAATCAATACCAAACTGAAATTACAAACAAATACGTAATAGCAGCAATAATGAGCTTCAAAAAAGTGGGGTAAAAGGGAAAGGAGTTCAACTCGTGTCCACGCTCAGATGAGCTAGATCTATGATCAATTTCAGGTGGGAATTTCGTATACTAGACTCATTCCAAATAGTAGCAAAATGTGACTTCAAGTTCCATATTATGCATGTGTCCAATGAACCTTGTGAAAATATTGGGCTGGTAGCTGTGTATGTATGAGAAATAAATTCAAACTTCGTATAGTATTTTCTTTTCCATCCATAGAACAAAAGTGAGATCCTGAGAAATAAAGACAACAATCTAGAGCGCATGCTGCTGACAGTACAGACTTTTTTTTTTTTTTTTTTTTCCTCTAACGGGGATAGGAGCTTCTATCCACTCTGTTGAAAAGAAGAATAGCATTAGGTCCACTGCAATAACTCACCAGAAGACCCAGTAGGCTTTGAGATGCAGACTATTACTGCTCAGTGAGTGGACTCTGATGGAAATACTTAGAGAAGGGATTACTGCCATTATTCTGGCTATTACCAACCAGTGGCCTGAGCCTATTAACAGGCAAAGCTTCAGAGGGGGCCTCTCACCACCTAAATCCTGACTATGAGAGGCCACCCTTGAACCATTCTCACCACTATTTTTCAGTGTTCCACACTCCATTCTTACATGTGGGCTGAGCTCATGTTATCTCCTTGCAGCCAAAAAGGTCTGGTTTATTTACAGCTACTTTAGTCAATTTTATAAACAATCTTCACTATGAGCAAAGGCATTTGGGATGCGCAGGTGATAAGACACAATATCTACTCTCAAAAATCTGATTTCTTAAAAGAAAAAAAAATAACCCAAGTAATTATAATGCAAGGCAAAGTGAAATTCATTTTCAAGACATTCCATGGGAGAAGCTGTAGAAGGACAAGTGTTGGGAATTCTTAAAATTTAGTATATCATATGGAATGGGGAGGCATCAATCAGTTGCAAGCAACAGACAACAGCCCTGGCTAATGTGAGCAAAAAGTAGATTTAATGACGGTATATTGGATAGCTGATGAAATCTCTAGGAGAGCCAGACATGGAAGCTTTGCAAATAAAAGCAATGTCAAAAATCACATACCACAGAGCTCACTGATGAAGGCACCGCCGCCACGGGAGCCGGAGACAGATGCCACAACATGTACTACTAACCCATAGACAGCGGGTACAGTCTTCTGACCCCAGAATGACACTTTGCAGTCTCTGAAACCTGGATGTTGCTGCTACCCTTCTCCTCAGAGTGGAGTCCATGAAGTCCCTTCAGCATCCAGCTGCAAGCCTCAAGTGGTTATCACTCATTGCCAGTATCTGGGGCATGGGCCCACACGGAAAACTCAAGGGTCTAAAAGAAGAGTCATGAAATTTTCACTTTCTCTAGTAGGAATTAGCTCTTTATAATTTGATGGGCTTGTGGGGGGGGGGCGGCATCCACAAACACAAAACTCACTGTAGCATCTACTACATCAAGCAAGCTATATTGGGCACCCATTTTAAGAATAGGAGATCCCATTTTGGCTTATGTATCCTCTTTCTTTTGTCCAATAAGATAATGCTTTTTATCACTTGAGACCATCCTGTATTCCCTTTTATTTTAGAGCATTTTGCAGTCTCCTTGGTGAGATAGTCTGCACTGGGACTCCTAGGATTTATTTAATCATGGTATTTTCATTTGTGCCCAGCATTATAAACAAGGCTATACTGAAGGGCCAAATGCCTAGTCCAAGGGAAAAATAATAATTTGTTCAAATTAGATGATGGTGTCGAAGAAAAATAGATGTCATTATAACATGTATTTCCAAAAAGACAGTGGTGATAACTCAGAGAGGTGGATGGTTCACCTGACAACCAAGATAAGTTTCAAACCGCAGACATAGAGGGTGACACAATCAGCTGCTTGTGTCCTGACAATGAGCAATATTCGATACCATAAATTTAAGAATGCAGAAGGATGTTAGACCATGGGAAAATGTGAAAAAGGGAAAAATCTCACCCAAGCATTTAACAGAATAATATGGAAAAGGTTTCCCTAAGAGGTTCTGAGTCACTAACAGATGCTCCCTTGATTTCCTCTGACCAGTAAGGGAAAAACTTTCTGTAACTGAGAAGAACTTGCAATGGAATGATCAACCAGCACAAATGATACAAAAGATTCAGGTTATTCTCTCTGAATTTCAGACTCATATCCATAAATGTCTACCAGAAGCTGCACTTAAATACTCCCAAGTACGTAATACTCAACACTCCCAGTTGAACTTACTCTCTTCTCACCAGTTCAGGTTTTCCACCTAACATGCCCCCCTCCGTGAATGATGCCCAGGAAACCAACCAAGACCTTGAATGTCACCAGCAAGTCTTCCTGCTCCTAACCTCCTACATCTAATCTATCACAATTGTCACAGTCATCCTTGCTCAAGTCCTCGGCCCCAGTCCCAGGAATCACAGTTGTGTGCTCACGCTTGCCTCTACAGCTGACCCTGTTGCCCAGAGCCACCTACCATGAAGCAGTCAGAAAGGCCTGCTGAGCAGGAATCTCATCATGGCTCCTCCATACATGGATTTTGGGATTCAGATGAATCTGGTTTAGAACTTTAACTTCTCCATTAAGTAGTAAGATGAGGGGCACCTGGGTGGCTCAGTGGGTTAAAGCCTCTGCCTTTGGCTCAGGTCATGATCCCAGGGTCCTGGGATCAAGTCCCGCATAGGGCTCTCTGCTCAGCGGGGAGCCTGCTTCCTCCTCTCTCTCTGTCCGCCTTTCTGTCTACTTGTGATCTCTGTCTGTCAAATAAAGAAATAAAATCTTAAAAAAAAAAAAAAAAGTAGTAAAACGGTCTTGGGCAAGTCACTCAGCCTCTCCTAGCCTCAGTATCTCCGCTTTTAAATGGAAAAATAATGCTTTTTCGCATGGAGATTCCTCTCAGGGTTAAGTGAGAACATGTGTTAAAAGTGTGCAGCATAGTAGCCAGCATAAAGTAAATCCCTCGGTGGAATTTTCCAACATCGTTATCAAGAAGTAAAGTCTTTTTGGTGTGGATTTGCAATTAGAGAATTCTAATGCAAAGCTAGTTCATTTTTTTGAATAAAGAAACAGAAAGGACACTGGATAAAGGATTATTTGCATGCCATAAGGAGTGCCATGTAACAAATGACACTCTTGGAATCCCCCAAGGGGACAGGGGATTGTTTACTTCTTAGTGGGAGCAGTGTGCAAAAAAAAAAAAAAAGAAAAAAGAAAAATCCACCAAGATGCATGAGGAGTGACAACAGCAACAGCTGCGGCACCATTAAATGTTTTACAGGTATTCATTCATTTATGTATTCATCAAACATTTATTAAGCACCTACCATGTGCTCTGTGCTTCTTGTTGGGAATATCAAGAATAAAACTCAAAGCATGCTTTTAAAGAAGCTCACAGTTCAGTGACAAAACCATACTTGAATATGTTTTATATGGTCACAGAATATACCTCCCATCCTTTGATACCTTCAAGATCTCCATCAAGAGGGGAAGGAACCAAAGGAAGTGATAAGAGCAGGACAAGGGTGGTGGGGAATGAAGGTCATTCCAGAGAGAAAGAGCAGCACATGGACAGATGCTTCTCCCAGATATCCTGATTGTTGAGTCAGCAGTGAGCCTTTTAATGTGTTTGAAGCTTGTGCATCTTCTTATGGCAGGCTCTTGAACAGCAACCTGAGACAACAATTAGTATGGTACTGTTGACTCTAGAATCTGGGAACATCCAAGATGTCCCCTTGATTGATCACTGCCTCTCTTTAGTATCCAAGTTTAATTGATTCAAAAAATCAATTCTCAGGGTGCCTGGGTAGTTCAGTGGGTTACACCTCTGCCTTAGGCTCAGGTCATGATCTCAGGGTCCTGGAATCAAGCCCCGCATCGGGCTCCCTGCTCAGCGGGGAGCCTGCTTCCCCCTCTCTCTCTGCCTGCCTCTCTGCCTACTTGTGATCTCATTCTCTGTCAAATATATGAATTAAATCTTAAAAAAAAAAAAAACAAACCCTAATTCTTCTCAGTCCCTTCTCTTTCAAAATGCACCAGGGGGATAAAATCTGCCCTTCTTCTATACTCTATCCACCCACTTCCACCTGACCAAACACTCTGAAAGATGCAGTGGCCTCTGGCTCATTGCAGGGGTAGCAGAAGCCAGGACTGGAGAAATGTAAGGCCATGTTTTTGTTAACTGAATCATATCTTAATGCCAAACAAGGATTTTTCAGGCTCTGGGTGCCTCACAGGGAGGGAGTCCACAAAGCACTCTCAGTCATCTGTCTCTATCTCTGGCTCAGTCTCTCTCCTTTCTCCCTGCCTCCTGCCTCCTCCCACCCTTTAGTGTCTCTACTACCCCTTCATATCTCTGTTCAGCCATCCAAACTATTGTTCAAAAAAACTAAACTCTTCCCCATAAAATTTCTTCCTGTTCTTTCCTGCCTTCATTACTCATGGCATTCTCCTCAGCCCAGTCACTGAGAGTCCTAGAGAAGGAAAGAGGGACCATGGCTCCCCCAAATCCAATTTCAACTCCTTCTCAATAAACTCTATAGTTCCCTCCTGACCTCTTCACTAATATTAAAGTCATGTTACCTAAATTTGAATCCCTGTTCCACCTTTATCTATAAGAACGTTGGAGTTCTCTCTGTATCTCAGTTTCTTCATTTGTAAAATGGGGGAGAATTCTAGTATCTACCTAATATTTTACGATAAAATTATTTAAAATACATAGTTAGAATAATGCTAGTATGTAATAAATGGTAAATATTGCCACTGTTATCTATGAAGAAAGCACACTTCACAAAGACATTCATTGATCTTACTCAGGAAAAGTTCCACATCTTTGAAGGAAAGGACATTTAACCAGTTGGCATTGCGTAAATACACTTCCTGGGTTAGCTATTCCACCCTCTCCCCATCTCACAGTGAGAAGTCCTTGGTCTTCTTACCTTAGCGCAGCTCACCAACTACATGGTGAGTCTGGGTCTGAGTTCTTGATCTCAGAACTGATTCAAAGTATCTTGGGCCCAAACCTGAGGGTCTGAGAGTCACACAAGGGAGTGTGAGTTTCAATTCTGAAGCAATAGATATCCACTAAAAGTCCCGCAGGAGGAAATGATGATTAGATTTTCATTGTATTTTTTAAAAAATATTTTATTTATTTGTTTGTTGGAGAGAGATAAAGTGAGCACAAGCAGGGGGAGGAGCAGACAGAGGAGAAAGCAGGGAGTCTGACATGGGACTTGATCCCAGGACCTTGGGATCATGACCTGAGCTGAAGGCAGGCACTTAGCTGACTGAACCATCTAAGCATCCCCAAATGTTCATTTTAGAAGGAGAATTCTGGTAATAGTTTATGTAGATATACTGGTTTGGAGGTAGAAATGGCTGGAGGCAGGGAAACCATATAATGCACTAATGGAATAGTCCAGGCAAGAAATGATGGGGACCTGGACTTAAGCATGGCAGAAGAAATAGAAATGAACATCTTTGGAAGTAGACTCACAAGGACTTGGACATGAAAGGGGAAGACAGAAAGTTTTTAGCTTGGGCAACTGGCTAGGTGGCCATTGGTTGAGACAGAGAATAAGAAATATGGAGGAAACCTGAAGGGAGAATAATGAGCCCTTCCTTTGAGCATAGTAAGTTTGAGTATTTCTGAGTAGAGGCATATAGTAGGCTGTTGGAAATATGGATCTGCCTCTGAGTAGAAATGTCCAAGAGAAAAGACCTAGGAGACATCACCACATAAATGAAGACCAAGCCATCAAAACGAATAAGATCACCCAAGAGCAAGACACAGATCAGGGGGGGAAAGGATCAAGAACAAAACCCTAACATCCAAGGTGGATGAAGACTGTCAAGTGTAAGTGAGAGAGGGCACGGTCAGGAGGCAATGGGAGAACCAGAAAGTGCAGTGTCACGGAAGCTAAGAGGTGAGTAACATTCAAGTTTTGTTTGTCTGTCTCAACATTGATAGAACATCTATGTGTCAGGCCCTACAACAGGTGCTGCAACTACATCTGCAAAAAGAAAAAGAAAAAAGAATTGTCTCTGGCCTCCCAAAATTATCTTCTGAGGGACACAGAGAAGGAACAGGTAGGCGGTAATACGATGTTACAAAAAAAATCTAAAACAGGCAAGGGGATTGAGAGTAATGGGAGAAGAGACGGGTGCCATTCTATTTATTTATTTTATCATGATGTTCAGTTAGCCAGCATATAGCACATCAATGTAGTGTTCAACAATTCATTGGTTGCACGTAACACCCAGTGCTCATCACCACATGTGCCTCCCTTAATACCTGTCACCCGGCTACCCCACTCCCCCACCGCCTCCCTTCTGCAACCCTTCATTTGTTTCCCTGCACCCGGAGTCTCTCATGGTTTGTCTCCCTCTCCGACTTCTTCCCATTCAGTTTTCCCTCCTTCCCCTGTGCTCTTCTGTGCTATTCCTTATGTTCTACCTGGGAGCGAAAGCATATGATCATTGTCTTTCCCTGCTTGACTTACTTCACTTAGCATCATCCCTTCCAGTTCCACTCATGTCGATGCAAATGGTAGGTATTCATCCTTTCTGATGGGTGCCATTTTAGATAACTGGGTCACGGAGTCCTTCTTTAAAAAGTGACATTTACACAGAGACCCAGATGAAGAGACAGAGAGCCATGGAGATTTCTGGGAGAATAATGTTCTAGAGGCAAAGGCACCAGCACATACACAGGCCATGAAACAGCACTGTTGGCTTGTTTGTGGAACAGTGGGTAGGCCTGTGTAGCTGTGGTCTGGTAAGTAAGGGGGATGTAATAGAAAAATGAGGCAAGAGAACTGGCCCTGGGCCAGACCATGCAGGGTCTGGCTGAGAGGTCAAGTGTGATGACTGAGAAGATGCTATTAGATTCAACAATTAACAGACCATTGATGACCATCGTGAGAGCAATTCAGTCAAGTGTTGTGGAAAGAAGCCAAAGAGACTGCAGGAGTTGAGAATTGGATTGCACAAGAGAAAGGAGAGAAAGCAAGCACAACTCTCTTTCAAGATGTGTGTGAACGAAGGAAAGGAGAAAGGGCAGGAGCCTGACGGCATTGTAGGGCTGAGACAGGATTTGTTTTAAGATGGGGAAAACGTGACAAAAACGAAGATGGAGGAGAGAAAGAGGGAGAACCATGGACAAAGCAAGACCCCAGGAACAAAACAATAAGACCAGAAGCACAAGGGCAACAAAGCTCCAGAGAGGAGGGAGAATCTCTATTTGCATTGAGCTGTGCACATGCAGAAATGGTGGCAGGGAGGCAGGCTTGGGAGTTCATGTGCACTGGCCTCTGTCCTTTCTGAGAACAAAGAGGCAAAGTCCTGTTGACAGGGAGGGGACTGGTTAGGAGTGGGAGCCTGGCAAGGGCAGGAAAGGCTATCTGGAGAGGAAGTGGCCAGGAGTCAGGCAAGATGTTGAGAGAGTGGCAGCCCACACTGAAAACATTAACAAAGGCAGGGAGCCCAGGAGAGCGTTTGAGAACTCCTGCATCTAGTGACAGCCAGGACAGAACCTTGAGGGGTGGGGAGGGAGTCAGGCCAGAAGGGACCCTGGCGGGTAAATGGGAAGAGACAGGAGAGGAATAGGAGCCATCTGGGAAGCTGATGCGTACACACTAGTGCCAACCGCTAGTGTGAAAAAAGTGGTGGTTAACAAGAAAATCCACCCTGTAAAATTTCTATGAATTTAGCAATGCATATGCACGGCTAATTAAATCCATATACAATCTGTCCAGATCCAACTATTTCCTTTGCTTCTAAAGTTCTGGTAAAGCAAATCTTTCAATTATGGTGACCTGATAAATCCTTAAGACTGGAAGTATTTCAACTTTCGTTATCAGGACATTACAGAACAGTGATTCAGAGCAGTGATGGTCTCTGGTGCAAGGATGCCTGGGTTTGGATCTCTCCTTTGACCATTATCAGCTCTGTGACCTTGGCTTGGCAAGTTACTCTCTAGATCTCATTTTTCTTAACTGTAAAATGAAAAGAATGATAATATCTACCCTCGTCATTATTACAAATGGAAGTTATTTAGAACAGGATCTGGTAATATGAACCCTGTATATATACCTGTTCGACAATTAGAATTCTCTTTCGGTCAGTAAAAATGCAAAGCATTGGACACAAATTAGCCTAATCCTCATTTGAAACCTGTAAGATAAGGTTTGATTGTTCCCATTTCACAAATGAAATAGACTCGTTTTCCAAGGCCATTCAGCAAGGTAGAAGTGTCAGGATTTGAACCCCTGTATATCTGTTCCCAAAGCAGTGCTCTTTTCACTAAATCACTATATACCAGGAAGGTTTTTGCTTGCAAAGGCTACATCTGTGTATAATTTCCAAGTACAGAAGATCAGGGATGTACTTGATGCTGTTCCCTTTTGAGTGGCTTATGTGGTCTGTTTCCACATGCTTCTCAGCTATGGAATCCAAATCGTATCACACACTCACACACAAACATACACACACACACACACACACACACACCTACACCAAACCTAGGACTGAATCAAAGCCCAGATTTTGAGGTTAAATTTAAAGAATGTTAGTTTTGGCTTGGTCATTTGAAACCTTTAATAACATTTGATACATTGACTTTCAGCCACCCTGAAGTCTTTTCAAAATGTCAACAGAAAGGATTGATTTGTAGTCACTTTTATATAGCTGCTCAAGCCCTCCCACGCTATGTAGATGACTGATGAAAATGAAATGAGCCATTTCCACTGTCTACCTTCGGAATTCCCTCCACAAACAGCACCAGCCATTTCTATTCTTGTCCCTTGCTGGCACCAAGCCTTCAGCTGCAGCCCGCCTTCTCAAACGCTGGTCCAGGCTGCTCTGTGACGATGTTGTCACAGGTCTGCAGCAACATGGAGAAATTTAAAATAAAAACATCCACACATGCTCAGTGGGCTGAGGTTTCTCTTTTGGAAAGGGCCATCTTGTCAGAGATTCAGAATCACAGGATGTTCAAGATCATAACATCGCACACTCCAGAGTCAGATCTGTGACTTCAACTCACAGCCTCACTACCTACTCTGGTACCTCAGTTTCCTCTCTTTTAAGTGAAAGGCGTTCCAGGTTTTTGGTGAGGATTGAGTTCATGCATATAAAACATTTAAGAATGTGCCCAGCACGTAGCACTCAAAACACATAACTCACTGGCATCATCATGGTATCTTACTCTTTTGACCTTCTTAATTTAAGAAATAGTCTTCACTTTTATAAGCAGGGTCACGAGTACATGGTTGTCGCAGAGGTTGATTTGGGGTGGTTTTTTGGGTATATTTAATTGGTTCTTGTTTTAATATTCTTGCTTGACAAAATAAACATGTAAATGATGTCATTGGCACATGGTGTTTGTTGGTTCTTGTTCATTTTGTCCTTTGGTGTTGTCTTAATGTCCTTGGTGGCCAAAAGAAAAAGTTGACAAACTGAGGTCAGTCTCCAAATTAATTCTAATTTTTTCCCATCCATAAAACCCCCCAACTTGGGCCCCCCTAGTCAACCTTAGGAATTCTCTCTTAGCTCCACCCCCAGCCCCGTGCTGCCCCGGATTGTAGCGCATCCCATTTTCATTCAAGTCAGTGGGGTAAAGGAATACAATTAAGACAGCTAGTGTAACTCCTGGGACACTTTTGTCAACCCATCTAATTAAAGACTGCAGCAGTTATTTGGGCAAAGCAGAAAGATTACCATCGGCTTAAGTAATGAAACTAGTTTTATAATTTGAGAATTTGGGGCTCTAAGAGGGCAGCATGTCCATTTGCTTTACAAAAATATCTCATGTGGTTGAGCCAAGATTTTTCTTTTAAATGTGAAATAACATCAATTTAATCAGAATTAACTCGACCCACAAATATACAGAAAGTCTTAGATCGAGACTTACTCTTCTTAAAATCTTAAACTTCTGCAAATATGTTCATAGATGGCTATAATTACTATTCTGAGAAGTCTGTTAAGCAGCAGTTCTCAAAGTAAGTGATTCAAAACAGTATTCCCCTGAATACTATGTTAGTTTTCTGGGACTGTTGAAACACTGTACCACAAACCGAGTGGCTTAAGCAACAGATATTTATTCTCTCATAATTCTGGAGGCTAGAAGTCTGCAATCAAGTTGTCCTCAGAGCCACCTTCCCTCTGAAGGCACTATGCGAGGCTGCGTCACAGACCCCGGTCCTAGCTTCTGGTGGTTCCTTGACCAATGGAGTTCTGCCCTGGGTGTGTGTCAGTCTTCATGTTCAAATCTGCCCCTTTTATAAGGATGGCAGTCACATTGGATTAGGAGCCCAGACTATTCCATTATGTCCTCATTTTAAACATCTGTAATGACCTTAGTTGCAAATAAGGTCACATTCTGAGCTACTGAGAATCGGGGCTTGCTAGAGACTGAATGCTTCTACTCTCCCAGCTTTAAAGGTTGAAAACCTATCTCCAAGGTGATGGTATCTGGAGGTGAGGGTTTTGAGAGGTGATTAGGTCAGGAGGTCAGAATCTTCATGAATGAAATTAGTGCCCTTATAGAAGAAACCCCAGGGGGCTCTCTTGCCCCTTCTACCATGTGAGGACACAGCGAGAAGATGGCCATATATACACCAGGAAGGGGCTCACACTGACATTGAATCGGCCAATGGATTTCCAACCTCTGGAACTGTAAGAAATAAATCTTGTTTAAGCCACCCACTCTATAGCTTTTTTGGTATAGCAGCTGACACTGACAAGACAAGATTCCAATATGGGAATTTGTGGGGGAAGGGGAATGACACAATTCAACCCATAACAAATACTCTTCCAAAGAGAGTTCTAATACCAAAGATATTGGGAAATTTTGCCGACTCCACACTATCCACATTCATAAAGCACATCACATCTTACAAATATCAAGGCTCCCTAAAATAAAGAAACTTTGTACAACAAGACTTTGTAAAACCCAGTTTTCTCAAAATTAGGTGACTGGGAAAGCTATTTTCTTAAATGACACTTATTTACATCCCACCCCCATAACCCATAGAGTACCCCTCAGAAAATGTAATCGAATTTCAAGCAGGAGAGCAGCCCAGAGCTGAAACCATGGCCATTTTCTATAATAACTGAGAAAACAAATTCTAGGCATGGCAGCAAGCCTATGATGGTCTGCAACCCTCTGGCCTCTTCTTGTCTCTTTGGGAGATGAGGGGGAGGGTTACAAATCCCGGACACAGAAGCTCTTTGTGACAATTATGACAGACTCAGAATCAAGTGGCCAAAAGGGACGCCATCATTAAAGGCGGAGGGAAAAACACGATGCTGACATTCTGCCAAAGCTCTTTAAATGAGGTCATGCACTTGAGTGCACAGACAATTGCTGATAACCAGCAAGGCAGGCAGAATTGGTGGGAAACAACAGACATGGTGGTGGCTGTTTTGTGAGTGGGAAGGAAAAGGAGGGGGGTGAGCCCCAGAGCTGTCCTAACCTCCGCCTCTGATCATCTGAGCCACAGCTGGCTGCCTTGGGCAGGTGCTCAGTGGCTCTCTGAGCCCCAGGTGCTCGTGGGCCTGAGCTCGGCTGCCACCCTGGGAGCCGCGGAACTGTGGTTCGTTGCCCTGATAATCCCACTCTGCACGTCCCCCTGCTTGACAGGAGCAAGAGAGAAGTCACTGTGCGGGGGCTGATGTGCTTTTCTTCTCAAGCAGATGCTGCTTTATTGGACGCCTGACTTTGCGATTAACTTTGGCTTATTTTTTGCCATATGCCTTTCCCAAAGCTGCTTTAGCTCTGGGTGCAAGCCGAGTCGGTGCGATTTCGTTAATCCTGGACTGCCTCTGCTCTCTGCATCTGGCTCACTGCTGGGGCTGCAGACAGCACTTTGCTCCCCTCCTTTGGCCTGGCTAGAACAATCGCGGGCCTATGGGTCTCGACAGGCTCATTATCGATTTAGCCCATAGACTCCTATCAGACCCTGCAGAACCACTATCTTCATTCTGAGCTGCAAGAAAAAAAATATGCTAAATATGATAACACCTGTGGAGTCTTTTTCAGGCCTGATATGGAAAAGAAGAAATGAACAATGGTAGTGCAAGAGGAGAAGGACAGCCAATCAGGAGCACTGAATTGGAAGGCAAGCTCGCCTCAGGTATGTGAAGATGTGGAAAGTGATACCCGAATTTTGATGAGAAACAAATATTGAATAAAACATTTGCAAACAGATGGGGGAAGAACACTATGTCTGCTTTTTAAAGAAAACCCACTCAACTGGATTCACATAAAGGCAGTGCGATCGAGTCGTAAAAGGCAATTGGCATCCTCTGGTTAAAAACGAGGCTTTGAAAGCAAATTTCCAGGGCTTTCAATTATAGCCTCTAAATTCCACACGGAGGCCCTTATCCACATGAAACAACCACTTGCCAGGTGAAATGATTGGCTGAACAGATCAGAAATGGAGATGCTGGCGCAATGTTAGGGTCATGAAACCCAAGCAGACACCGTCTGAATGATAAGCCCAGACTCCCATTTGGCTTTTATTTGAAGCCATAGAAGATCCATTTTCTTTCCTATTGTTACACTGCAGAGGACTCAGTACACACACACACACACACACACACACACACACATGCACACAAACATGAAATTTTCTGCTTCCCCATTTAGAAAAAAGGAAGAAAAACATCTGCCCTGCAGCCAGCTTGCCAAGGGCACACATGCTTCCTGCACTCCCCTCTCCATTCCATTTTAAGGGAGGCCATGAAACAAAATAAAGATGAACCCATTGGGGGAGACCATGGGAAAATAGTACTTGGTTCTCCTGGTGAGAAATTGAAACCCAACAAGACTGTTGGATAAAATGCAGTTGTTCTTCAGTCAGCAACATATTGTAAATTCTGCCTTGGAAACCAAACCAAAGGATTGCAAAAAGCTTGGAGATCGGGAAGGAAAACGAAACACAGGAGGGTGGTTAGTGATTCCCCACCAGTGGTCTGGGGTGTTCTTTAAAACTGCATCATTATGATGGGCTCCCTGCAGGGCTTTTTCTAAGCAATTCCTTCTAAATGCCCTCAGAGTGGGAACATGTTGTAAGTTCAAGGAAGAATGAATTTCTGAGAGGGAATACCCAACCTCTTTGGGATCTACGAACCAGAAGGTGGTGCAGGAGGGCATTCTGGTGCTAGGAATTACAATTGCCACAAGAGATAAAATATGACGGGAATCTAACCTCTTTTGGCAAAGTTCATAATATTTTGCCAAGTTTTCACGAGCGAAGAAAAAAAAAATAAAAGCATTTCATTTCTAATAGTGCATCTCTCTTTCCCACTCCAATGCCACCCATTTTTGTTTTGTTTCCACTAATAAATCATCTTAACAGCCATGTGGAAGGCCTGGTATCCTTTTCTGCAAGAGCCTAATAAACAAAGTAGGCTCCCTTCTCCCTGCTATCTGACCTCTCAGTCTCCCCACAACCAATACACCAGATGCACCTCAAACAGAAAGGAAATTTCAAGGAAGGACGGGGGCAATTTTGGGAAGGAGCTATAAGCCTAGAAATGTACAGGAGGTTCTACTGAATTGGACTTTCCTGAGCCGGAAAGGTAGGGTATCCCTCATGGGTAGTTCCCCCACTATTTACCAGGGCTCCCTGCCAGCATGGTAACTGGTTCAGCTACCAAAAACCCTTTCTAAAGTCTCTCAGTAGAAATCTCTCTCTTCTCAGGGAAAACGCAACCCTTCCCACTCCCAGACCAGCCCCCCATACACCATATTCCACAGATTTCTGCAGTCTTGAGAAGTGGCCATCTGTGAAAACCAGGTGGGCTGTGTTACTGTCAGCCTTCCAAGCTCCTCAACTTGCCAGAGGAGTAATGGAGTCCAGTCCCAAGGGCCAAAGTGGTCCTAGATCCTCCAGTTAAGGTTTCTTGGTGGTAGCTTACCACCAGAGTTGTAGACTTCAACTAGAGCATCTACAATTAGGTAGCCTATGTCCAGAGTGTGCAATTTGTCCCTTCCCACTCCCTACACATATCACTACAGTCTTAGTTTGGGGTCTCAAACTTAAATTTAACCTCAGAGACCAGGGAGATAAGGGGGTATAAGACAGTAAAGAATGTTGGTAACTTAATTCATTTAATGCTATTCGACACTGTATTAGTGTATTAGGGTCTCCATAGGACCCTGAATTAGTTAGTTAGAGAAACAGAACCAATAAGATATGGATATATATATATATATATATATATATATATATATACATTTCCATATGAAAGTTTGTGTATATACAGAATGTAAATTTATTATGAGGAATTGGCTCACGCATTTTTGGAGGCTGAGAAGTTCCGCAATCTGTCTTCTGCAAGCCGGAAGCCCAGGAGAGTTGGTGGTATAAATTTAGTCCAAGTCCAAAGACCTGAGCATGGGGGTTGCCAATGGTTTAAATCCCAGTACAAAAGCTGAAGGGGATGAGATGAGATGGCTCAACTCACACAGGGAGGCAGGAAGCAAAGCAAGGACAGTTCTCCCTTCCTTCTCCTTTTATTCTCTTCAGATCCTCAACAGACTAGATGATGCCCACTCACAAGGAGGAAGGCAATCTACTTTATTTAGTCTGATTCAAATGCTAATCTCATCCAGAAGCACCCTTACAGACACACTCAGAAATAATGTTTACTCTGTACACACCACGGCCAGTCAAGCTGACATATAAAATTAGGTGTCCCAAACACTAGAGGCATTAAGTGTAAAAATTATGAAAAAATTATAAAAAATTATTGTGACATAAAAACAAAATACATTTGAGAATCTAAGTCAGCCTACTGCTTCCAGCTTTTGAACTCTGATCTAAATCTATATTGAGAAAAGAATACCTCTTCATCCAGCCTTCAAGGCATATGTCCCAGCCTTGGCACTCAACAGGTGTCACTACTGAGTTCAAAAAGATGTTTGAGAAAGGGGAACCCTCTTACACTGTTGGTAGGAATGCAAGTTGGTGCAGCCACTTTGGAGAACAGTGTGGAGATTCCTCAAGAAATTAAAAATAGAGCTTCCCTATGACCCTGCAATTGCACAGCTGGGTATTTACCTCAAAGATACAGATGTAGTGAAAGAAGGGTCATCTGTACCCCAACGTTTATAGCAGCAATGGCCACAGTTGCCAAACTGTGGAAAGATCCAAGATGCCCTTCAATGGACGAATGGATAAGGAAGATGTGGTCCAAATATACTATGGAGTATTATGCCTCCATCAAAAAGGATGAATACCCAACTTTTGTAGCAACATGGATGGGACTGGAAGAGATTATGCTGAGTGAAATAAGTCAAGCAGAGAGAGTCAATTATAATATGGTTTCACTTATTTGTGGAGCATAAGGAATAACACAGAAGACATGGGGAGCTGGAGAGGAGAAGGGAATTGGGGGAAATTGGAGGGGGAGGTGAACCATGAAAGACTATGGACTCTGAAAAACAACCTGAGGTTTTTGAAGGGTTGAGAGGTGGGAGGTTGGAGGAGCCAGGTGGTGGGTTGAGGAGGGCACATATTGCATGGAGCACTGGGTGTGGTGCAAAAACAATGAATACTGTTACACTGAAAAGAAATTAAAAAATAAAATAAAATAAAATGTAAAGTACTTGTAAAATAAAATAAATAAAAGAATCAAGTTAAAGCATTAAAAAAAAAAAATAGAGCTAGCCTATGACCCTGCAATTGCACTACTGGGCATTTACCCCCACGATATAGATGTAGTGAAAAGAAGGGCCATCTGGATTTCCCGTTCCAATACCCGCAAGCTCTGCGACACTCAGACACCCCCGATCCTTCTGTGACCCTGCGGGACCTGAGACCACGCTGACCCCGCGTGGGCTTCGCCCCAGTTTAGCCTCTGGAGCCATGTCCCTCAACGGAACCGACTTTTAAAAGTCCTGATTTTGTGCTCCATTGCTCTGCTGCTTGCTGGGAGCTGGCCCCTCCCCCCGGGTCTATCTTCCCGTCGCTTTGGATTCACTTCTCCACCAGTCCTACCTTTCAGAAAGTGGTTGTTTTTCTGTTTCCAGAATTGCTGTTCTTCTTCTCTTCGATCTGCTGATGGATTTGCAGGTGTTTGCAATCCTTAGATAAGCTGTCTAGCTGATCTCCTGCTAGCTGAAGTAGTCTCAGCCTGCTACTTCTCCGCCATCTTGACCCAGCAATTGCACTACTGGGTATTTACCCTAAAGATACAAACGTAGTGATCCAAAGGGGCACGTGCACCCGAATGTTTATAGCAGCAATGTCCACAATAGCCAAACTATGGAAAGAACCTAGATGTCCATCAACAGATGAATGGATCAAGAAGATGTGGTATATATACACAATGGAATACTATGCAGCCATCAAAAGAAATGAAATCTTGCCATTTGCGACAACATGGATGGAACTAGAGCCTATCATGCTTAGCGAAATAAGTCAAGCAGAGAAAGACAACTATCATATGATCTCCCTGATATGAGGAAGTGGTGATGCAACATGGGGGCTTAAGTGGGTAAGAGAAGAATAAATGAAAGAAGATGGGATTGGGAGGGAGACAAACCATAAGTGACTCTTAATCTCACAAAACAAACTGAGGGTTGCTGGGGGGTGGGGGGTTGGGTGAAGGGGGGTGGGGTTATAGACATTGGGGAGGGTATGTGCTTTGGTGAGTGCTGTGAAGTGTGTAAACCTGGCGATTCACAGACCTGTACCCCTGGGGATAAAAATATATGTTTATAACAAATAAAAAAAATTTTTTTAAAAAGGGCCATCTGTACCCCATTGTTCATAGCAGCAATGGCCACAGTTGCCAAATTGGAAAGAACCAACATGCCCTTCAATGGACGAATGGATAAGGAAGATGTGGTTCATATATACTATGGAGTATTATGCCTCCATCAGAAAGAATGAATACCCAACTTTTGTATAACATGGATGGGACTGGTAGAGATTATAATGAGTGAAATAAGTCAAGCAGAGAGAGTCAATTATCATATGGCTTCACTTATTTGTGGAGCATAAGGAATAACATAGAAGACATGGGGAGCTGGAGAGGAGAAGGGAATTGGGAGAAATTGGAGGGGGAGATGAACTATGAGAGACTGTGGACTCTGAGAAACAATGTGAAGGTTTTGGAGGAGAGGCTGTGGGAGGTTGGGTGAGCCTGGTGGTGGGTATTAAGGAGGGCATGTATTACATGGAGCACTGGGTGTGGTGCATAAACAATGACTTCTGGAACACTGAGAAGAAATTTAAAAGAAAAAGGCTATTAAAAAAGAGTCTGTTAAAAAAAAAAAAAAGATGTTTTGACCACTGCTTCCCCTCCAGGAAGAGGACTTACCTTAATCACCATCTAGGGTCTATATTAACATTAGTGGCTGTGCTCTCTGTCCTCCTGCTCAACAAAGCTGTAATTACGTTCACTTTTACACTCTTTTTTTTTTTTTTAAGATTTTATTTATTTATTTGACAGAGAAATTACAAGTAGATGGAGAGGCAGACAGAGAGAGAGAGAGGGAAGCAGGCTCCCTGCGGAGCAGAGAGCCCGATGCGGGACTCAATCCCAGGACCCTGAGATCATGACCTGAGCCGAAGGCAGCGGCTTAACCCACTGAGCCACCCAGGCGCCCCGACTTTTACACTCTTGATAAAGCTGCTGTCTTTACCCCCACTCCCACCAGCTGGCTGATACCCATTTCCACCTCAAGTCTCAGCTGGTGTGGTACCCCCTCAAGGGAACTTCTCTACCACACCACTAGTTAATTTCAACCCGTCGTGCATCCCCATAGGACCCTGTATTGACCTGCTCATAAAACCCTTCATAGTTTTAGATATCTGCTCTACGCATATTGACTAATTGGAAACAATTTGTAAGTCAGATGACGTTGTATGTTAGTGAGGTTGTGTATCAACAAGAACAACATAAACTTAATACCACTGGTCGGAGTGAAAATTTGCACAATACATAACAGCATAGAAATTCAACTCCTAAGTATAAACCACAGAGAAACTATTTCAATGCATTCAGGGACATATTGATGAGAATGTACAAAGCAGTATTGTCTGTCATGTACATCATCAGGAAAATGGATAATTAAACTGTCTCAACTAAAGTGTATTTATAAAATGGATCACTATGCAACAATAAAAATAAAGATATTAAAGCTCTACATACCAGCGGATGAATGTCATAAGCATAATTCTAAGATAAAAATTTGAGTTATACAAGACTACCTGCAGCATGGTGTAGTTTATGTTAAGTTTAAAAATACCTCCACACAGTTATAACTTGTTTGAGGAACACATAGATGGAGTAAGTTGTATTAGTTTGCTGGGGCTGCTGTAACAATACCATGCTGTAACAATACATTGTTACACACTTTACATACAATATTACATACAATATGTAATAATACAGTAACAGTACCGCAACCAGGATGGCTGAAACAATAGAAATGTGTCTTAGGGTTTGGGAGGCTATCAGTGTCTTATGGTTCTGGAGATCTCAATCTGAGATCAAGGGATCATCAGGGTTAGCATCTGAGGGGTGTAAGAGAATCTGTGCCATCCATGTAGACTAGCTTCTGGCAGTTTGCTGGTAACCTGTAGCATTTCTTCATAGATGCGTCATCCTGATCTCTGCCTGCATCTGCCCATGGCTTCTCCCCATGTATGTGTCTATCTCTGTGTCCTGCCCATGGCTTCTCCCAGTGTGTGTATATCTCTGTATCCTAATTTCCCCTTTTTATAAGGACACAGTGATAGTAGAGTAGGACCTACCCTAATAATCTTTTCTTTTCTTTCTTTTTCTTTCTGAAAGAGAGGAGGCAGGGGCAAAGGGAGAGGGATAGAATCTTAAGGAGACTTCACACTGAGCATGGATCTTGAGATCATGACTTGAGCTGAAATCAAGAGTCAACCACTCACCCAACTGAGCCACACAGGCACCCCTCTAATAATCTTTCTTTAACCTGACGATTTATAAATGCCTTATTTCCAAATGGAGTCACATGCACATGTACTAGGGGTTAGGACTTAAATATATTGGGTGGATACAATTCAACCTATAACATAAATGTGTAAAGAAATGCATGGTAATGATTAATGTTGAATTAAGTGAAGAGGTTTCTTCAAAGGAAAAGGAGGGACATGTGTTTATGAACTTCAGCAGCCATGAGAATATTTTATGTCTCAAGTAGATCATGCATATACAAATATTCACTTTATTATTCTTTATAGTTCCCTTAATGTCTAAAATACTTTGTAATAATTATAAAATATGTATTTTATGATAATTAAAATATTTTTTCTTCTTAATGTAGGTCTTCAAATTATATTGTAAAATCTGTGAGAGCAGAGCCTTTGTATCACCAACCCAGCACAATGCCTGGCTTGTAATAGGTATCTAACAAGTCCCTGAATTAATTTATGAAGCAGACATCATTGTACTACATGGAGATGAGGAAAAGGATGTTATGATCACATTAGTGTACAGATGATCAGCAGAGTCAGGGCTCGAACTCAAATGCCTTTACTTTCCAAATATCACTATTTCCCTTTCTTGATGAGTAGGAGGAGAAATGAGGACCCAGAAATCCAAGGAGCTATTGCTCCTTTATTGTTATCACTGGATATTCAATAGTTAATTGAGCAGAGACACTCACAGCCTCTTGAATGACAAACCAACTACTTGAGAACTTAGATACCAAGGTGTTAATATGTGGAGATCCACAACCACTGCAATTTTATTACCTGCCACCGTATGAATCTGGTTGAATACAGGTGGGTAGCCCTGAAGAATTACAATGATTATATCTTCCTGTGGCAAAGGTATATAAACAATGAACTAGAGGGATCTAGAAGGGGGAAAGGCATATGCTATAGCACATCTCTAGGGATAATTTTATCTAGTAGATCTTCTATTATTCTCAATTATCTTCCCTTATTTAGGGATTGTCTCTTGGTCCACAGAAATTCGTCTTTCCAGCAAGTTCATACTATGTGTCCCCACACCTCTCCTCCTGGTTAATTTAACCTGGGATAAGCACCAGACCAACATTACTAATTGGATGTGGATGTGGAACTGAGACTGAGAAGTATTGGTCAGTCTTTGCATCTGAATGGAAACGTAACATCTGAATTTGGATGCTCTCAGGTGGCCATATTCCACATGTTAGACAAGAAATCTAGAAAGAGAGTCTATAGACAAAGACAGAAACATGGATAGAAAAAGAGAAAAAGAGAGGGAAAGCCAGTGAATCATGAAAAATAAAGATAAGGGATAAAAAAGGGAGAGATCCAGACTTTCCAGGTGCTCATTCACAATCCCTTCCGAACGAATGGATAAGGAAAATGTGGCCCATATACACTATGGAGTATTATGCCTCCATCAGAAAGGATGAATACCCAACTTTTGTCAACATGGATGGGACTGGAAGAGATTACGCTGAGTGAAATAAGTCAAGTAGAGAGAGTCAATTATCATATGGTTTCACTTATTTGTGGAGCATAACAAATAGCATGGAGGACATGGGGAGTTAGAGAGGAGAAGGGAATTGGGGGAAATCATTGTGAATCATGAGATTCATAGGGAGGTGAATCATGAGAGACTATGGACTCTGAAAAACAATCTGAGGGGTTTGAAGTGGCGGGGTGGTGGTGGGAGGTTGGGGTACCAGGTGGTGGGTATTATAGAGGGCACGAATTGCATGGAGCACTGGGTATGGTGAAAAAAATAATGAATACTGTTATTCTGAAAATAAATAAATTTAATTTAAAAAACAACAACAACAACAACAAAAAATCCCTCCCGAGGTCCACCTGTTCTTGGGTCCTGTGAAAGATCCCTATGTCTTCAAAATAAACATCCATTTCACTTAAATGAGGTCAAGTTAGTTTTTGTAACTTATTTGTAACCAAAGAGACCTGACTCACATATGTTGGCAGATGGTGGAGACAAAGCACAAAAGATAAAGGAATGAATTTCTCAGCCTAACAGGTGGCAGGAATGATGCACCCAGCCCCATTCTTCCAGCCTCACCCACCTGCTACCTTTCCACCCCACTCAGCAAATTTCCATTTAAAAAATCCAGAATGGGAAACAAATAAACCAAAACCTTCTAAATTATTAGCACAAGCCAAATGGAGCTGGACAGCCTCCAGCTACCCACTCAACCACCCTCAAGCAGCTGTCTCCAAGAGCTAAATGGGAACAACCAAGACAATAGGAATTCAGCTTTGGGAACACACAGGAGTCTGACCCAGTGCCAGGCAGGTGGGACATGAGGTAGTCATGGGAGTGGGAAAGGGTTTCACAGCCGAGAAGTTTGAGTGATGAAGGTAAGAACTGGCAAAAAGAGAAGCTGGAATAGGCGGAACCACCAAAGACCTTCTTCAACCTCTTTTAAAGGGCCACATTAGTCACTTTTGAATAGGTCAAGTAGTACTTTGCAGCCAAGGAAAAAAAAAGCCAGACTCATTTACTGAAATGTTTTCATGTCTACCAATTGCCCCATAGTGACAACAAGAATGTATTAATGAACAACATGATCTTTAAGGTTACACAGAACTAAGCTCTCTCCAGACCATGAATGCAAGTAATCATGTCTCATTCAATTTTGTATCACCAGGAAGTAGCATGGTGCCTGATTTAGAATTGGCACTCAATACATTCTTGGTGAAACTGATTGAATTGAATTGAATGTGCTATCAACCAGAGATGAATGGCTAATACATGGGGCCATATTTCTGCCCAAAAGGAAAAAAAAATCAGAAAGTTACCTTTCCTTAGAAAGAAAAAAAAAAATCATACAGTATTTCCTACATTTTAGCAAAACTGGGAAGACAAAACATAGATGGGAGGGCCTAAAGCATCCATATTATAAAAATACAGACCTTTGGCTCTAAGAAAAGTAAGACTGTGAATTATTCTCTGTATCACTGGAGTGGGTTTCTCTACCATGCAATCCATCCATGTTTCCCTACACACTACCCACATGCCTGTCAACATCAGACATTTTCATCACCTAGTTAAGGGGGTTCTGAGGGTTCCAGAGGAGTTAAAAAATGGAGTCATGTCTAGTTGGGATGGTTCAGCTGGGTGGTGGGGCTCAGCAAAGCCTCACTTCTTCTGCTGAACAACCCAATAAAGAGTGCGCTAGAAGACGCACTACTAAAAGGGAACAGACATTTCTGCAAAGAAGACATCCAGATGGCGAACAGACACATGAAAAAGTGCTCCATATCACTCGGCATCAGGGAAATACAAATCAAAACCACAATGAGATATCACCTCACACCAGTCAGAATGGCTAAAATCAACAAATCAGGAAATGACAGATGCTGGCGAGGATGCGGAGAAAGGGGAACCCTCCTACACTGTTGGTGGGAATGCAAGCTGGTGCAGCCACTCTGGAAAACAGCATGGAGGTTCCTCAAAATGTTGAAAATAGAACTGCCCTATGACCCAGCAATTGCACTATTGGGTATTTACCCTAAAGATACAAATGTAGTGATCCAAAGGGACACATGCACCCGAATGTTTATAGCAGCAATGTCCACAATAGCCAAACTATGGAAAGAACCTAGATGTCCATCAACAGATGAATGGATCAAGAAGATGTGGTATATATACACAATGGAATACTATGCAGCCATCAAAAGAAATGAAATCTTGCCATTTGCAACAACATGGATGGAACTAGAGCGTATCATGCTTAGCGAAATAAGTCA
>NC_081570.1:63857612-63912519 GCF_022355385.1 Mustela nigripes
GGGATTATGGACATTGGGGAGGGTATGTGATTTGGTGAGTGCTGTGAAGTGTGTAAACCTGGTGATTCACAGACCTGTACCCCTGGGGATAAAAATATATGTTTATAAAAAATAAAAAATTAAGATAAAAAAAAAAAAAAGGGTCCCACCAGGCATCAGGGACAACATGAAGAGTCAATGTGGATTCCTGGCTAGATGTTGGTCAGTACCTCCTGGAATGTTGAGATATGGTCTGTGGGGTTGGTCTAGTTTCCATAGGACCCACTGTACTGGGGGAGAGTGATCTTTTGTTGCTGTTTCCTTTCCCTTCCCTGTGGTTCCCTTATATGGGGCTCCTTTCTCAGCTCCTTCTCTGAGCCCATGCCCCATCCCACTTTTTACTCCCTCCAGGTCTCAATGATCATTTCAAGTCACTGGAGGCAAGATCATTTGAATCTTTTTGTTTCCCTTCCCAGTATTATATTCTGGCAGAATCTTTATGTCCTGTATGCTTGAGGGCTGTCCTCATGATTTTTCAGAATCTACCTTCTCTTGATGAATCTTCTCTAACTCAAAAGTTTTGCCTTTCAAAACTTCTTTCTGCTTTGGGCTCCAATAGTCTATAACAGAAGTCAAAACCCTTTCACCTGGCTCTTTTTCCTCTTTGCATTTCTGCTGCAATAATTCTCATTCTTTTCAAGACTGTGGATGCCTCCAAGAGTCTAAGGAATATGTCAGTCACCTTTGAGGAAATGCTGAGGACAAAAGGGCACATTTCTCAGCATTATTTTCATGTACCATCTTTTTTTTTGAAAGTCAAGCAAAGCTTTATTTCGCGCCAAGCATCTTCATGTACCATCTTAATAAGAATCAGGTGGCCAGCGTTTTGCAAAGTCTTCTGCAAGAAGAAAACTTGGTAATATTATTTCTAAAGATTACACCTAAAGGGAATTAAGAACGTGGCTATAACTAGGGACTTTTAAAGTCTGATAGCCCTTTCTAAACTTTCATAGCAAAGAACTGAAGTCCCTGGATCCTGGCCCCCAACTAAGTTTCTAATGAACAGAGAGGTCCAACAAAGAGCTTAGAAAAATGCAAAGTCCTTGTCACCAGCTAGGCTTTTGCTCCAATTTTTTTTCCGGTCTTTTATACCAGTGAACTGAGCTGGTATGTGTGAGACCAGCAAGAATCATTTATCCTTTCAGGCTAAGGTCAAGTCTAGGGGCTGGCCTCCTATCACCTTCACTTTGGGGCCCACCTTTGACTCCTCGAAAGATGAAAAAGTTGATAAACGAGGGATCCCCTCGAGTCATTGCTATATGAGAAGGAAAGGAAAAGAGCAAAAGAAAGAAGAAGAGAAGCAAGATGAAGAGGGGGAGAAGATAACCCTTAAACCGTCTTTTCTCCTCTAACTGGGCTATGTTCCTATCAGAGAGATCCCCTTGCATGTGAATCAAAGATTCTTTGTTGTCCTTATTCAATCAAAGCTCCTTTTTCTAGACATGCACGGTCCAATATGTTAGTTATTAGCCACAGGTGGCAATTGAAATTTAAATTTCAACTAATAAAGAGGATATAAAATGAAAAATTCGATTCCTCAGTCACACTAACCACATTTAGGGGGATCAAGAGCCATGTGTGACTAATGGTTACTCTTTGGACAATGCAGATACAGAACATTTCCATCGTTGCAGAAAATTCTAAGAACAAACACTAAATTTAGACAATGGAGAGAAAGGGGAAGGGATGAGAGCTCCTTAGCATTTAGTGAATGTGGCCAATAAAGGTGAAATGATGACATCAACTCAATAGTAGTAGTAGTAGTAATAGACCAGCACTGATTAAGTACCAGCCTGGGTAGTAGGGGATTATCTTCATTTTACAGAAAGGAATGAAGGTTATGGAACGTGCTCAGGCTTACACAGCTATGAATGGTGGTATCAGGTTTGTATACAGACAGCTAGGTGTCAAGAGCCCATTCTCTCAACCACCATGCAGACTATGGAAAAGGATCCACAGAACCTTCAAAAGATTTAGCCATACCAGACAGGTGTAGCCTAAGCCAGTGATATTTGAAAAATGAAAAAGACCATGCTTTTGTAAACACCACTACAGTTTTTTAAAATCTATTCAGACAGCAGGACTTGGACATCAATGTCACAATCCAACGGCATTTCCTTTGTGTGTACACTTGCAGGTGTGTTGGTGTGTGATAAAACATGTATTCATTAGGTTCTCATAATCTCTGACAATCTTATAGCTGTCATCCTAGTCTTTCTAAGTTACAAACTCCCTGAAGGTAGGGATCATGTCTATCATTCCCACGGCTGCATCACTGATATTGACCAATAGTATCTGACATAATGCAGCTTGTAGCGGGCTCTCAATATGAGTTCCTGCGTGAATCATGAAAGAATAAATGAAAGTAATCTATCCAAGTTTTGTCGTCCATAGATATGTGGACTGATGGAATCAACCCGAATATTAAAATCAGGATTTTGGTGTGCACAAATACTTTGGTGGTATAGATATTACATTTTCAGAAGATCTCTTTTGTGCAATAAAGATTTGTTGAATTTGCAACTCATCTGGCATTTTCCCTTACTGCTGATCAGCACCCCAATTTCTATCTGGGGAGTGACTTTCCTACTGTGTGCAGTCTTGGGGTACTGTCAGTCAAGGAGATCTGCCCTCTTCTAACCACATGGCAAGCCATGGTGGATGAATTGAAATACCCCTCCACACTGAGGCTGCTGAGTGGACCTGCACAGGCAGAGACAACCAGCTGGAAGAGATTAACTTTAACCACAATACCCACAGGACTGACCTCTGCTTCCCACAGCTGCATCTCTGAACTTTCCTGATTTCTGCTTTTCCTGAGCCTGTTGTCTCAGGTGTTCCTTCAGTTCTGTCGAGTACTTTGTGTCCTTCCCAGACAAAATAAAAATATTTTGATAGAGTTAGCTAAGTTGGTTTTTTTTCTTTAAACTGAAAAAAAAAAATCAATGAATGCATCTAAGGAAGTTTCTCCCTATTTGTGTGTGCTTGGCATCCCCCGACCATCAGACCACCCGAGGCTGCTGTATCACTTGGGAGCCCAGTGTAAGATGAAAGCGTGGGACTTCTTATACAGAACAGGGGAGAGTGTCACTGAAGATACTAGCATAAATTATTTCTTCTTTCTTCTGTGATCTGTCTCTTGGTTCATCATGGAGTTTCTTTTTTATTGAATGTGGCTTCAAGTAAAAAAAAATTAAAATTTGACATTATGATGATGAATTTTACTATTTATAGTGATATTGGGCAATGCCTGTTTTAAATGCAAGTATTAGAGCATTTAACTGATACACAGAATCACCAAAATTACACCATTCATATTTCATGGTGTATCCATATATGTATTTTGTTCTTCCCAGAGCTGTGAGAACAGTGCGTAAAACTAAAACAACTGTTTTTTTTTTTTTAAAGATTTTATTTATTTATTTGACAGATCACAAGTAGGCAGAGAGGCAGGCGGTGGGGGAGGGGGCGGGAAGCAGGCCCCCTGCTGAGCAAAGAGCCCGATGTAGGGCTCGATCCCAGGACCCTGGGATCATGACCTAAACTGAAGGCAGAGGCTTAACCTACTGAGCCACCCAGGCGCCTCAACACAACTATTTTGACTTCACTCCTTAGTACACGCACATTTCACCTTTGACTTGGTGAGGAGTAAGGAAGGACTGAACGGGAGTGGGAATCACGAGAACCCTCTCTTTATGTCATCATTTTCAGCTTAAGTTTAGAGAAGTAACACAAGTGAGAAAAGACTTGAGAAGGTTCCTTGGCCATTCATGAGCTTTAGAAAGCATTGCCTTCTTGTAGCACTCAAAGCAGGTTCTGACTTGAATAGAATGCATGGTCTCTTGGGGCTCAGCAGCCCATTTACTCAGTCGTAGATGTACCCTAGTTACCTGGTACTGGCTTTGGGTCTCCCTGACACCCACACATGGTGTATCCCCCAGAATTCTGGGCTGGCAGGGCATGTAAAGACTCTGTGCCAGTGGGGTGGCAAGCCACAGCCGTGAACACACACACCTATGCCATTATCCATGAAACTCTACTTATCAAATATAAGTGGAAGATAAAATTATGAAGACTTTCGGGGTAGTGACGGTGCACACACCACTTCTACACCTAGGTCCTTGTGCGAGTGTGCGTGTCAGACACGTGACACTCGCCCTGAACCACCTTGCTTTGCCAGTGGAGCTACTGGCTCCTAACAGCCTGCCCACCCACCCGCTGCACCCTGCAGTCCGCAGGGACTCCTCCTGACCGGAAGTGTCCCTGGATGCAGACCACCCAAGTGTCTTTTCTTAGCATTCATGGAGAGTGAGAGAAGATGAAGTTTTGAATATAGGTAGGATGCTTTTCCTCTGTTGGTGCATTTCAGAGAGGCCCTTATAACCCCACTTAATGAAAGGGCAGGGAGAGAAATTCCTGAATATTCTACTGTCTCCTATAACTGAAAATGGAGAGAGATTTCACATGGCAGGGAGTATCCAAAAGTGACCCTCTAGTAGAGAGGATGAGAACATTGTTTGAAATATCCTCAGATACCTGGACAGTGACCCTCCTTCATTCCTGAAGCTTCAGCCCTGCCCTCCTGTTGTTTCAGTTTATCTGTGATAGCATATTGGTCATGGAATCAGAACAATTTTGAATTGCAAGGAACCTAGGAGATCATCAGATCTAACTCCCTTTAAGATGCCATTAGATGACTTTGCTGAAATCACAGCACTACTTAGTAGTGGTACCAGGCAAGCGCCTTGATTTTTAACTTCTAGCCCATCCCTGGCTACAGCTTTCTTTCTCCTAAAGATTAAAATAATGGATATCCTGTATGAATCTAGTTATGCAATGTTCCTGAAGTTGCAAAATTATGGAAATGAAAAATGCATTAGTGATTGTCAGGGGTTAAGGATAAAGGAGGGTGGAGGAAGCGGGTGTGTGGGACCCTTGCCATGGACCTGGGTCTTGACTGTATCTATAGCAACATCCTGCTTATGAGAGCATGCTACAGTTTTCAAAGACGCTCCCTAGGAAAAACTAGGTAGAGGACACAGCATGGGATGCCTCTGCATTATTTTTTTACCACTGCATGTGAGTCTACAATTATTTCGAAATAAAAAATTTAACTCATAAAAATCAATAAAAGACACACTCAAAGCTTAACTTCAGTCATGTAAGACAAATAAAAAAGGAAGCCAAATACGAAACTGAAAATAATTGATATTGAAATGAACCTTGCTGTCTTCCCTGAGCAATGGGAGGTTGTGCCTGGGCCCCCACACTGCAGGCTAGTCCTGATTTTTCATCATTCTTAGGCCTTACTCTTCAGAATGATTCCTGTCCTAGGCTATTAGACTACACTCTTTCAAAAAAGCAAGAAGTCATGGTCCCAAAATAAATGCCACGGAGGTGATACTGGTGCCACTGGTCACTAAGAAGGTTTACGTTGTTTGGAGCTCAGAGAGATTATGAACAGCAGGCAGCACCCTAAACAACCTCGTCCTATCTCTTGTAGATGTCTCAGTGCAGGAAAAGAGACGCTCTTAAAAGAATGGCCATCGAATACAAAAGCACCCAACAACAATTACTCAGGCTCTCTGGGGCTGTAAGAGCCTAGCCTGAAATACTAGAATGTTTCACATTCATTAGCCTCTTCTCGTATTATAGGATTCGTTAAATGTGGTGTCACATCCATGAGCAAACAGTGGTCTCCATCAGCTTGCACTGCCATCAGAGAGAAATTATTCATTCCTTGATTGGCTATAACCTCCACAACAGATGTTTTAGAATATAACTTTAAGGAAAGAGGGAGAGAGAAAAAAAGATAAGGACATTAAAATTCACAGAAAGAATAATGAATTGGCTTCAAAGGTAGCTCTAAACAGGGGAGCTCTTTATTCTACAGAATTACCAGTGGGAAAACGTTGATCCCATTTGGAAGTTAAGGTAAAGCATGTCCACTAAGAGCTAGAATATATTCAAGGGTTGGCTGTCAATTGCCTTTTCACAGACATAATTGCCCTGTAAATAATTATGAAACAGAAGTTACATGTATTATTAGAATCATTAGGAGTATGGGTACCTAAACAAAATGTATCAGTGTACCACGTTGGGCATTTGTCTTTTTTTTTTTTTTTTTTCACTTATTTATTTGACACAGAGAGAGCTCACAAGTAGGCAGAGAGGCAGGCAGAGAGAAAGAGGCGGGGAGCCGGCTCCCGGTGAGGCAGAGAGCCATGTGGGGCTTGATCCCAGGACCCTGAGATCATGACCTGAGCCAAAGGCAAAGGCTTAACCCACTGAGCCATCCAGATGCCCCAGGCATTTGTCTTGATTTTGACTTTCTATCAGCATGTGGAACAAAATTAAAGTAGTCTGGCAAATTTGGGTTTTCTAATCACTTAAGAAGAAAACGATTTCCTTCCAAGAGGAAAAAGAAATAAAATTTTTGTTTCACTTACTTACCCATTCATTAAAAAAAAAAAAAAAAGACAAACCCAAAACCCACTATTTTGCAGGAACAACACCATACTAGCTAGGCACTGGGTATACAGTTATAAAGAATAATTATAGCAGCAAAAGTGTTATCTGGTTTATATAGGTACCAGCCACTATAATAACAAATATTAAATCATGTTGTTTTTCTGCACAATCACTCCTGTAATGTGGCTGAGAAAACGGAACATTCCCAAGGCTACAAAGCTAACAGGTAGTGGGGCTGGGGTGGGAACAACAGTAATCCTAGTGCCAGAGCCAGATTTTTAACCCCTACTACTGCGTCTTCCATGAGGTTTAACGGATAGAGCCCCAGCCTCATGGAGCTTCTCTGTTTATTTAGGAAGACAGACATTAAGCAAAAAAATGTTAATGAGTATCAGGAACTGGAAGCACAGACTACAGAGGGAGTAAACCAAGGGTAAGCAGTCCTTTCTTACTCTCTCTCCCTGAATGATGCACGCTTTCTCTTCTCTGGTACAAGACCCCTTGCTTCCATGCTTCTTCTCATTGATTCAAGCAGGAATGGAGCAGGCACTTGCCTCGCACTAGATCTTGCTCTCTTCAGCCTGATGCATCTGGAAACTTGAAAATTCTCCATAAGAAAAATCATCTCGGATCTGTGGTAAAGAGCAAAGCTGTAAAACATGTCTGGCAATCGGGTGTCAATTTCCTAGCTGCTTCTTATGGGCATTTTAAAAATGCTTGGTGTTAGTATTTTATATTTCTTGCTGCTGATATTTCCACAAAGTGATTTTATTAATGCAAGGATTCAAAAGGACAGTGTGAAAGGAAAATTAAATAATTTTTTGTGCTACCAAAAAAAAAAAAAAAATCCATGTGGGAACTGATGGTTAGAGCTCAATCTTCTTTGCTCATTTAGAGCCCACAAGCCTAATTAACACTGGCTTGCAATCAAGGCTATTATTCTAGTGGCTACTTCCTCCACGGACCTGCCACCATAGCACTTCTGACCTTACTTCTTGTTTTCAAGTTCACACAATAGATCTTTTCTAAAATGTCTCTTTTTTCTCTTATGAGAATGAAACTAGTGGTATTAGCTATCTCCCCCACTGCTTTTCTTTACGGATTCCTTTTTTCTTATTCCTAGGGTTCTCTCTGGAATGAAAGCACTTTTTCTACTTTGCAAAGGCCTCCTTTCACACTGGAAAAATGGGAGTTTGGTACTAAGTAAAGTGGAGGGCCTCTGACAGTAAAATGATTAGAAAGCACTTTGTTCAGAATTCTAATCCCCTGCCCCACTGTGAGCACAGGATTACTCCCCAGAACACGTAGAAGGGCCCCTACCGGGAAGTGGAAGGACACAGGCCTCAGAGTTAGGTGGATTTAATTTTAAATTCCAACTCCATCAATCTAGCTGTGTGACCTTGGGCAAGTTAGCCATACCCCCAAAGCCTCAGTGTCCTCATCTGGAGAATAGGGATAACATCGACTTTGCAGAGTTGTTGCTAAGACTGGGTAAGTACTAAACAGGGCAAAGCAAGTCTTTTTCTTTGTTTCTCTCTGTCTGTCCTTCTCTTTCTATCCTCCCTCTGACTCTGTCTCTGTCTCTCAGTCTCTATCTCTCTCTCTCTCTGCCCACCCCCCGCTCCCCTTCCTCTGTTCCTTCCTCTCTTGCTTCCTTTTCTGACTCACCTTTATTTTTCTCCACGTAGACAACTACCTCTGCTTTCCCTTTTTCCACTCAGAGTGTTTTAAACTGTTTCCCATTTCCCCTCCTTAGTTTCAGATACCATTTTTATTGCATTTGCAATCCGTATGCTGACACAGCACCATTCCCCTTCCTCCATTTCCCCATGTATATCAAACACTGTGCAGAAAATTCATCCTGCTCAGTGTCAAATGCCAGATTCACTTTGGATATGCATTATTTTTGTTCAAGGTAGGTTTTACTCCCACTGTCTTTCCCATAACCCTCACAACATGGGCACACACACACACACACACGCACACACACTTCCCCATTATTTCCTGACCAGTAAATCAAGAAACTGTCTACTCTTTATACCCTTTAGAGATGGGTGGAAATATTAGATGGTGAAAGCTGGATCACAGTTCAGAGTGAATTAGTGCCCAAAAGCTAGAAAGCATGGAAGCTTATCTGATCAGATTTCTTCCTTTTTTTTTTTCCTTCCCTGAAACTTATCCCAGCTTTTGAATTTGTAAAAGTGAACGAATAATTTGGTGAGAAACCGATTTCTCAAAAGATTTGCATAGTCTCCAGCTTCTCTTTAGGGCTGAATTTTCAACTAAGAACACTCTTTCCTTCCGGCAGTTGGAGAAATCAGGTCCAGAGAAATAGAACGGACTCACAGCTAAAGGGCACACATGTGCTCTTAGAAATATTGAGTCTGTAGTCAGCGTTGTTTGAGTTCAATTGAAGCCTAATACAGAAATCAGTGTTTGCTCTGGTGCTGAATTTAAGTGGACTGAAGATCTAACATGTAAGCTGTGACCTAAACTGTTGAAGAAAACCATCTGTAGAAATAGCCCCACACTCTGACCCCAAAGAAGTAATTCTTTGGGGACACCAATAGTGAAGTGCTTTGGGATGTAATCATTATGTTCCTGTGTCTGTCTACACCTGCTGCAGTCTCTTAGAAAGAAGTTTGTGTGTGTCTTGCCCATACTCCTGACCCCTGAACCCCCAGCACAGAGCACATGGCATGCCCTCGGGAAAGACTGTTTTGAGGCAAGTGGAACTGAGCGGATCTGAGCTAAGCCACGCTTCATGAGTAAAGCACAAGATTAACAGATGAAAGTGTCAAGCTACAACAACAAACCTGTTATCATATTCCACGATGGAGCCCCAGTCAGATCCAACGCAGATCCAGGCTCCACTGAAAGGCAGAGACAGTGGCCAGCGAAAGATTGCCTCTCTCCCAGCCTTTTGTCCTTTTTGTTCTTTGAAACAGTGCTGCTGCACACATTCCACTTATTTGGTGTGTTGTTCCAGTGGATGGTGCGTGCCATGCGGTATCTCCAGGCTGAGATGTGACAGTCAGTGTACGTGCACCCAGAGAGATTCTGGGAAGCAGTCATGTGGCACTGAAACAGTTTTGTCCTGACAGGAGGCCATTACCAATGAGCTCCATCGCTCCCAGGAAGATTTGCCTTTCTAATACCACAAGGCAGTTATTCACTGGAACATCGTTTCTCCTAGAACCCTGGAGTGGGAAAATGGAATTGTGATTCTTCCCACGCTTGGCTTTAGGACCTTGGACAGGCCATGACATCTCTCAAGCTAGAGCCGTCCAATGGTACCTTGAATTTGTGTTTTTATGTGGGTTGTTTCATTTTTCCCTTAATACCTTTCTTTAGGTTGGGTGTTGCTACAGATTCTTTTTTTTTTTTAATTTTTTATTTTTTATAAACATATATTTTTATCCCCAGGGGTACAGGTCTGTGAATCACCAGGTTTACACACTTCACAGCACTCACCAAAGCACATACCCTCCCCAATGTCCATAATCCCACCCCCTTCTCCCAACCCCCTCCCCCCAGCAACCCTCAGTTTGTTTTGTGAGATTAAGAGTCACTTATGGTTTGTCTCCCTCCCAATCCCATCTTGTTTCATTGATTCTTCTCCTACCCACTTAAGCCCCCATGTTGCATCACCACTTCCTCATACCAGGGAGATTATATGATAGTTGTCTTTCTCTGCTTGACTTATTTCGCTAAGCATGATACGCTCTAGTTCCATCCATGTTGTCGCAAATGGCAAGATTTCATTTCTTTTGATGGCTGCATAGTATTCCATTGTGTATATATACCACATCTTCTTGATCCATTCATCTGTTGATGGACATCTAGGTTCTTTCCATAGTTTGGCTATTGTGGACATTGCTGCTATAAACATTCGGGTGCACATGCCCCTTTGGATCACTACGTTTGTATCTTTAGGGTAAATACCCAATAGTGCAATTGCTGGGTCATAGGGCAGTTCTATTTTTAACATTTTGAGGAACCTCCATGCTGTTTTCCAGAGTGGCTGCACCAGCTTGCATTCCCACCAACAGTGTAGGAGGGTTCCCCTTTCTCCGCATCCTCGCCAACATCTGTCATTGCCTCAGGGAGGTTTTGTGGTGAGATTTCTTCTAATGATGGCAATCTAAGTGATTTTAATTAACCTTCTTGCTGCAGATAACAAAAAGAAAGGAGGAAATATAAAAGCATCTTCTTAAAAGCACTTAAGAGCTAACAAGACCATGGGAGTCGCTCAGGATCCAAAAAAGGAAGCCCAGCATCCAAAATTGCTGTTGACCCAAGCACACTTGCCTATTTGGAATAAACAGCTGCAGAACCTAGTTGTGGTTCTGGGAGCCTTGAAGGGAGAGAGTGAAAAAATAAAACCTTCGACCTGCCCCATCTGGGGAGTGAAACAATATTTCTGCATTAAGGTGGGACCCTAAAGGGTTTGTCTCAAGAGTGATCCAGAAATAAGCCAACCTTGCTGGACTTGCAGCCTAGGTTTATGGCTACTAGGTCTAGGGAACCTCAAAGCTAAAATTCTGATGAATGTTTTCCAAGATTAGTATTGCCTCAAGTCCCTAGTAAAGGCCAATAAAAATCCTCTTTGAAGAAAAGTATTATTCTATGCCTCCAGTTTTTGAAAATACAATGTCAAGAACAGAAATGCAAACAAACCAAGAAACTGATGTGACAGGAGTATAGAGTGTATGATAAGAGAGGAGGGAAGGACTGTTGAACACCTAAGATGGCACTAAAATGGAATAAACACTCAATTAAGAAATTTGATTTTATTCTCTAGGCCAATTTTTCTCAGAGGAGTCTATAGGCTTAAGGTGGAAGAAATGAGGGCACACTCTTCAGATGCAAACTTTCTCCCAGAAAAGCTTTATCTTTTCCATTTGGGTGAGAATCCAAACAAAGCAAAGCAAAAGAAAAAACACACAAAAGCCCTAATATGAATACAGATATATTCTGGGTCATCTTGATGACCACCATAGTTGTTGCCCATGGTTACACTGTCACCTTACATCCACTGTGGGAGTTGAATACTCAGTAGAGTCCATTTTGCAGATAAATGATCACAGTGGCTATAAAACACTCAAGAGTGGTAGAGCCTGTGATATATTAGCTCACATGCCCCGTTTATTTTTTTACTTTTACTTAATGCAATTGAACATACCAGTACAAGTCGCAGTCTTTTCAAAAACTTGTATTTTGTTTTGTTCTTGTCTTTTGCAGTTTTATGCCTTTATTTGACAATAAGTGGTTAGTTCTTATCCATATTAACTGTCTGTAGATTTCTGACAGTGGTGACGGTTACCCACATAACCAACCAATATACAGAGTTCGTTTGGTAAATCTTCTTCCTCCTTACATGTTCTGAGCAACAGCACACCGATATGGTATGGAACACTCCTTTTTCTTCTCGTCCAGACAGCTTTTTGAGCCTGGTGTTGGTGTGTCCATCTGGAGTTCCCATCTCACTCCATGACAGATTTCTGGATCTCCTTGAGTGCCTAAGGGGCACACTTCTTGAAACCCACTCCATGGATGCACTTGTGAATGTTGATGGTGTATTCTCTGATCACTACCTTGTTGATGGCAGAACAGCCCTCCTTCTTCTGCCACCATTCTGCTGGGCTGAGATCACCGGTTGACTATAAAATGGCATAGCACAGGATGAGCCAGATAGAAGCCACACACAGGGTGAGGTTTGGAAAGGACACGCAGCTTCCGTGCCCACTAGGGTGCCGCTCTCCCAGCACCTCTACGTGTCCACCAGCCCAGAGGTCCCGATCACTTGCCTCATTTTAAAAAGTACTTAAGTCTGATTGTAAAAAATAATTCTGTGCAGGCCAAACAAAACACTTCACTGTGCTTCTGTTGAATTATTTTTATTACTTATTATGAAAAAATGTTTCTCTCTCATTGATAATTGAAATAAAACACACCCTAGAATATGACTTTTATTTGAGTTAAACAGTAAGTAGGCTTTAATGTGAGATCATAAAAACAACATTGCATGGGGGGAATGATGTGCCTTTGGGTGTTTCTGGTTTATAACAAGTGATCTGAGAGAGACTGATTAAATAAAATGTTTTATTTATACCAAATAAAGACCATACAACATCATGGGGGCACTGTACAAAGGTGCTTTTGTTTAGATTGAATAGACTTCTAAATTTAAGAAAACATGGAAACAATGATAGAAACTTTGATTTATGGTCAAGTCATTTCAGAATGGTTTGAATGAGTCATTTCCCACATCTTTCCACTGGTTCTGTGCTTGGCCATGAATATTTCTCAACAACTATAAGAAATAAAAAATAACCTCAAACATTATTTTCCCATCCACAAGTCCAATAATAATTGGATTAAGTAATCATTTAGAACAGATTTAGATATGGCATAATGATCACCTTACTTTTAAGTTACTAATTTAGCCTCAGAGGATCAAGGGACCATTCATTAAAGTTGGCATTTGATGATTATTGCACAGGACAGAATTAGAATAGATAGGTTGTCTGAATATCCTAAAATAGTAAGCAATACTGTGATGTTACTTAATACCATTATTGACAGCATCCTTGAGTAAACAAAGCTGTCCTCCTTAGTATGTATAAATTTAAGACACAGAAACAGATTAAAGAAAGAACACAGAAATGTAGAAATATATAGTTTTACCTTTTTAATATTAATCTTTCACATTAAATTAATGCTATTAATTAGAATTGTATTGGCTGTATAGTGTTATTAAATTCACTTTTATATTTATTTTTGGATTTCAAATTGCATATTTTCTATGAGAAAAAGAAATTGTTATACTATACTAGGCCTATTTATCTATAGGTTCTGTTGATATTATAATAAATAATTTAAGTCAACACTGGGAGTCTGAAAGCATTTTTTTCCTTTGAAAGAAAAACACTATTATGGGCCCTATGTTGCTACTGAAAGATTTAAAAGGGGGAGTAGGTGATCCGATTTTCATTTTAAATTTACCCTGAGACCTGAGGTGAAGGTTAGAATGGAAAGGAGCAAGACCTGAGGCAGGAGTTCAGTGAGCAGGCAGTATTCCAGTGGAGAGGTAATGAGGATTTAACAAAAGATACTGCTTTAGGATGGAGAGGCACTGTGACAGGCCTCCTGGGTCCCTTGTGGCTTCTTTCCTGTTCTTTACAATTGTTTGGGATATATTTTATAAAGGTATATGGCAAGGGTTTAGCAACAGACTTCACTGAGGAAGAGCTTACAAGCTAGATCAAGAAGGCAAGAAAGGATGAAGGTCTCCAGATCTTAACATGATTCCACAGAAGGGCACGCTGGGGTTTATGCTCAGCTGGACACACATTTTGGATCTATGTTCCAGTGGAAAGATGCCCCCTACTCAGCCATGGGTCTCTGTCTTTCTAGGACAAGCTTGAGAAAATAGACTTCCTTTTGCAGGCTGCCCAGTATGAGACCAAATCTGAGGTGCCCACAGTTGGGAACTGACCAGAAAGGCTAGCTCTTCAAAACCTAGAGAGCTCAGGCCCATGAGATCATGCAGTTGGTCTTGCTAGAAGGAGAAAACCTCTTGATTCATGGGGAGTGGGTCTCGGGGGTAGCTCCTCTTTCTGAAAGAAGAACCTCTAGTTCCAGCTAGCTCATTGCCCAAACAATAAGCTTTCAGTGTCATTTTTGGACAATTCTGATCATTACAACCACAAGATGAAAGTTATTCTACGGACAAAATTAATCAGATTTGGTGATTAACTGGATTTGGGGGCGTGTATGAAATAGCAAAAGAGGAGCAGAGAATGATTCTGAGGTTTACGCCTTGGCTGATTGAGTATACAATGGTTTCATTATCTGAGATAAAGGATACAGAAGAGAAGGCTTTATGGGGACGAGGGAGATGAGGCATTCACATCAGGATATACTGGGTTTGAGGTATCTATGAAACATTCATTTGAAAGAAGCAGAGACTAGGGAATATTGATGTAAAAGTTAGATGTACTGGTAATACTAGAAGATTGGGAGGTGAATGACAATGACAATGTTCTTTGTAGACCGAGAAGAGAAGAGAATGGAATTTTAACGTGTAAAGAGCAGTTCAGCGGTGCAGTACATCATTTAATGAGTGGGGACAAGGCTGGGGCAGGAAGAGAAAAAACATATTTTAGAAGCCCAAAAGCTATCAACAGAATGAACAACTCAGACTGTGAGAATTTTTAGGCAACTAGTGAAAGCACAGTTTGCCATTTTTGAGAAGCAGTTGAGTTTAAAAAGCAGATGAGGTTTTTTTCGAGAAGTTTGCTGATAAAGAGGAAAAAAGTGGGGGGTTAGACTGGGCATCAGAGGGGAACGACAGGACAGTGCAGTTTTCTTATAAAAAATCTCAATAAGGAACAACTTGTGAGGACTCATGTTGACATTCTATAAGATGTATGACACAAGCTTGATCATGTGTGCCCACCTCAATTTTTTTTAATGAAAATTATTTTTAACATAGTCACCAGAAGAGATTTTACCTTAAGCATAAAGTGGATATGAAAAATGGTTTCTCATCTCAATATCCTTCTGTCAGTCACCCTGCCTTCATTTTCAGCCCCTCTGAAACAGACCTGCCCGCAATTCCTCAGACCATGGTAATCTATCAAAAACAAAATTCCAGCCACATAACTCACCTGCTCATGCTTTTCACAATCTGGTCCTTGCCCAAACTCAAATATCCATTTAGCACATAATCAGTACAGATTTCTTTGTGCAGTCTTGTGTGGGAAACAGAAGCAAATGAGTGATCATAATTCAGTGTGGTACATTCTACCATGGGGAAAGACCTGACAAAACAAGTCAAGGGGGTTCTCTAGTGTGGTTCTCTAGTGATGGCTGAGCTGAGTCCCAGGGGAAAGTTGGGAGTTGATGGTGTCTTCGCTAAGTGTTCCATTTTGCTCTGGTTTTAATGTTTCAATTGCCATGTCTTTGTATATACTGTTCTTCTGGCCGAAATGCCCATCAGCCTATAGAATGCTTATTTATAAATATAGACATCACACACAAGACATCTTTTCCTTGAAGTCTTCTCTTATACTCCTTGGCTGGGTTAGGTGCCCCAGTTTTGTGGTTCCAGAGGATTCTACACCTACTTCTGCAGAAACACTTTCTCCACATCTGTGTATGTACTCTTCTGGAGCAAGGTATGTCTTTTATTTCTAATACCTCTTTCTAGCAAAGTGCCTGGCACATAGCAAACACTTAATAAATGTTTGTTAAAATGACTACATGAATAAAAGTTGCTTGACAAGTTAGTTATCTAATCCTAGAATTTTTTAGAATTTGAGGAAGGGGGTGCTATGACCTTTGAAAAACTCATTTAATCTCTCTGATCATTTCCAGCTTTGTATTTGGCTATTGATAACTAAGGTCCTCTATCACAATAAAATCTCATTAACTTTATTTGACTCTCAGTGGTAAGGAACATGCACAAGATTGAACTGCTCAAACATGTCTGCTGTTGGCAGAGTCTGATAGATTAATTCATTTAGCATTCAACCAATATTTATTAAACATTTACTGTGTTTAAGGATCTGTACTCAGTAGTAAGTACCAACCATGTAGATAAAGGCCTTGCCCTCATGGAGTCAAGATCAAATGAACAACATATAGTAAAGAAATAAGCTTGCATGTAGATAGAATCAGAGATAAAAGCCATGGAAGGAAAATAACATGGCACAGCAAGAGAGATGAACAGGGGAGGCTTATTTTAAATTATGGGGTCAGAATAGACCTATATGTTGAAGAGATACTTAAAGCTATGATCTAATAAGTATATTAGTTGCTTGAATTATATTAGAATCCCCCCAGAGACAATGGCTTATAAAAAGCTGGAAACTGACTCTCCTCTCGTGTGACAATAAGCCTGGAAGGGCAACCCAGAGCGGGGGGCAAAGGCATTTCGTGTATCAGGGCTGAAGCTTCTGTGTTTATCTGGGCTTCTCTCTTATGGGGGTGGTCACAAGATGGCCACTAAAGCATCTGTCAGCACATACCACACTTCAGGTAGGAAAGAAAAGGAAGCACTAAGGCAAAAATGGAACATGTCATCATCTGTCCCCACCCCTTAAAAAAAAAAACAAAACCTTCCCAGAATTTTACACAGCAACTTCTACCTACATTTCACTACTCAGAACTATGTCACATGGCCAGTCCTCTGTGCAAGAGAGCATAAGAAATGTATTTTGGTGTTTGTTCGTTTGTTTGTTTTTTAGCCAAGTCTATTACCAGCCCAGACAAAATCAGGCCTAGAAAAGAACAAGTGAACAATGGATATTTCACAGGCAAAAAACTGCCTCTGCCCTATCACCCCTTTCCATCTCTTGAAGGGAGAGTGAACATGGTTTGCTTATGTGAGGGATGGCTATGCTATGTTAGGCAGAAACTTGTTGTTTGTAAGTTTAATGCTGGGAAGAGAAATGTGTTTGAATGGAAAAGGGTCCAAAAGGTGGTCTGAAACGTAGTATAGGTTGGCTCACTCAAAACCCATCCAGCCTTCTTGTAACTTGCTTTCCTGAACCAGAGTCCAATCAGATTCCTTTGCGGTGACGATGCTGGCATATGATCTCATTTACACCCATCATACAAAGTCTCCCACGTTTCAGATGCAGAAGTGAGCAATGGGCAGTAGCCTACCGACACTCATTGGGATTTCAGTTTTTCTGACAAGCAGTTGACAAAATTTCTATTCTCCTTGTGCTGCCTGGGTTCTAGGGTCCCATTCCTAAGCTTAATATATACTCAACAGTCCAGAAGTGTTTTGGGGAATTTGTCCTGAATGTGTCACCCGCAGGTTTTGTTGTTCATCACTATGTAGTATCCAAGGCTAATCCTCTGGATGTCTTAGAGATTTTTTTCTTAGTTAGCAGGCTTCTTTAATAAATACTGTTCAGCTACAAGCAGCTAGAGTGCATTCAGTTGTCCACAACTAAGGACCCTGTCCAGTGTAGGAAATAGTGACCTATGGGACAGGGTATAGAGAGTTCTTGTATTATTGTGATTGTAACATGTTTATAGAACATGATTAATAATACATGCCATTCTCAAAAGTTGACTATGTCCAACATCCTACTTAACTCTCCTTTAGAATACCAAAAGGTACCCCAGATGCAACATGTCCAAATAGAAAACTCCCAATATTAGCCATTCATCCTTGCTTTTATGGATTTGGGTTATGCAATCCAGAAATTTAGTAGGCTTAGTGTGGCTTTTTTGTAGATTTTATCTATTTGTTCATTTTAGAGACATAGAGATAGAGATAGAGAGAGAGAGAGAGAGAGCGCAAACAGGGTAATGGAGAGGGATAAGCAGACTCTATGCCGAGCATGAAGCTTGGCATAGGGCTCAATCCCATGACCCCAGCCAAAATCAAGAGTCAGCTATCCAACTGACTGAGCCACCCGGAGCTCCTGGAGATTTAATAAGCTTTGTAGATATTCCTCTCAATGCACATACTCACTCCATAACCAAGTTCTATTCTGCCTCTTAAATGTCTCTGGATTTCATCCACATTTTTCTTTTTCCACCATTGCCATTCTAGTTGAAGCTACTATGATCTCTCTTCTAAGCTACTAATTTAGTCTTTTGACTAATATAACCGCATGTTCTCTGGGTCCTTTCTAGTCTGGTTTTTATGATTTTGTCAGTTTTCAACATGAAATATTGTGGATTAAGATAAACTCATGAACTCATCCAAAAGTTCCTGCACAGCCTGGTGCTTGCCCATCTTTCTAGGCATACCTGTCATCCTGTCCTTTGTTCTCTGTCCTGCTCACTTGCCATAATCCCCAGTCACTGCCCATGCCAACTTCTCTTCTAGAATGCTTTTCTCTCCCCTCTTTCCCTAGGGAACTCTTCCACATTCTTCACATCTCAACCTAAACACAACTTTCTACTTGACCAGGATCATGAAACTATCCTGTCTAGTGTTTGTCACAGGGACAACTATTAATCTATTTGTTCTCATTTGATTAACATGTGTCTAAACTCACTAGACTATAAGTTTTATGTAAAGAGGAACAATGCCTGACCTGATTCCCTATATACTGCATATTGTTTATACTTCTTCAATCACTGAAATTGAACATGCATCGTGCCCTCTGAGTAGTAAATAAAACAATGAACAAACCAGGTAGTCACATATGTGATTGATAATGTTCATATCAAAACTGCTAAGTAGGTAGTATTTCCAAATTTCATGAGCAGGAAGTGGCAGAGGAGGGACTGAAATCCAGGGCAGTCTGAATACAAAGCTGAATTCTTCCCACTACACCATACTGATTTCCTCTCTTAAATGAGACAGTGTATGGGAGAGCATTTTGTAAAAAATATTACTGGGTGTTGGAGGTTTTTTAAAAATCATTATCATTTAGGTTGGAAGAATGCACAAAGGGCAGTTTGCTGCCCACCATCGATATAAAATATGAAATGATAAAGGGAAATATTTACACACTCAGTTTGCACAACACCACACTGTCAGCATGCCTGCATTTTGGTTTGGTTTTGGGTTGGCAGTCTTGGGAATTCAGTGTTTTGTTAGGTGTCTTGTGAGAACAACCGCTCAAAAACACAATTCATCTTGATTATTAATGTCTCTTAAATATTTCTATAATAAATACAGTGTTCGGATCTGAACCAGATAAAATAAAGCCTTTCTTCAACTCTTTCCATCTCAGAAACCCATAAGTCATCAAGGGCGCAATGTTAGAGACAAAGAATGAAAGCGTAGGAAGATGAGTGTGGACAGAACCAACTCATCATTTTCTTATCTCTGAGAAATGTGCCCTCCACTATTTCTGACCAACTCCAGCCGATTACTTTGATTTGTAGCTGGGAGTTGGTAGCCTCTACGTAAAAACATGGTCTATCCCTCCTACCTCACAGAGGGGTGGGGGTGCCTACTTCCTTAGGGTCTCATGAGGACCCCAGTCCTGAGGGCGATAACAAAGGCAGACTGGGATTTGGGGACTATTTCAAGAGCAGACGGAGGACTATAAATGTCATAGCTTGTTGATGACCAGTTACTCCAGTTCCTCATCTCAAATAAGGACGGAAAGGAAACAAAATTAAGACAGTTTTTCCAAGATATTCAACATGACCAAAATAACTTATAAGAGGTTATAAAGAGTATGGACAAGGCTCTGGTGTATTGCTTTATAAAAAACATTTATTGTTTTGCTGTTGAGGATTTGAAAGAAAGCTAATGTAAGAAATAGAAAGACAATAATCAAAATCAGCAAATAATCATGCCACTCAGAAATAACCTCTTTTGATTTATTTTTATTTTTTAATAATTTTTTTATTTTTTAATAAACATGCATTATTAGCCCCAGGGGTACCGGTCTGTGAATGGCTAGATTTACACTCTTCACAGCACTCACCATAACACATACCCTCCCCAATGTCCATAACCCAACCACCCTCTCCATACCCCCTGCCCCCCGGCAACCCTCAGTTTTGTGAGATTAAGGTCTCTTATGGTTTGTCTCCCTCCCGATCCCATCTTGTTTCATGTATTTTTTTCCTACCCCCCAAGAACCGCCCCCCTGCGTCTCCACTTCCTCATATCAGGGAGATCATATGATAGTTGTCTTTCTCCAGTTGACTTATTTCGCTAAGTATAATATCCTCTAGTTCCTTCTACATCATCGCAAATGGCAAGATTTCATTTCTTTTGATGGCCTCATAGTATTCCATAGTATTCCATTCCATTCCATTCCATACCACATCTTCTTTATCCATTCATCTATTGATGGACAACTAGGTTCTTTCCATAATTTGGCTATTGTGGACATTGCTGCTATAAACATTCGAGTGCACCTGTCCCTTCAGTAAAGATACGTTTGTATCTTTAGGGTAAATACCCAGTAGTGTGATTGCTGGGTCTTAGGGTAGCTCTATTTTCAACTTTTGAGGAAACTCCATACTGTCTTCCAGAGTGGGTGCACGAGCTTGCCTTCCCACCAACAGTGTAGGAGGGTTCCCCTTTCTCTGCATCTTTGCCAGCATCTGTCATTTCCTGACTTGTGAATTTTAGCCATTCTGACTGGTGTGAGGTGGTATCTCATTGTGGTTTTGATTTGTATTTCCCTGATGCCGAGTGATGTGGAGCACTTTTTCATGTGTCTGTTGGCCATCTGGATGTCTTCTTTGCAGAAATGTCTGTTCATGTCCTCTGCCCATTTCTTGATTGGATTATTTGTTCTTTGGGTGTTGACCTCTTTTTATTTTTGATCAGACATTTACTTTCAGTATTTTATATTAATATAGTATTTCATTATAAAAACATACGTATTTTCCTTAACACTAGTTCTAATTGAAGCTATTTTCCTTTTATTATACAACACTATAATAAAATTTTGCTGCTAAATTTTTGTCTGTATATGCCATTATTTTCTTAAATGAGATTCTAGGGGATGGATTTTTGCATTAAAGTATATGAAGAGTAAGGTTATGTATTTCCAAATGCTTTCCATTGCCAGCCTGAGTTCATCTCATCATAGTCATCAGCTTTAAGTATTAGCAAATTTTAAAATCTTTCATAATCTAAAAAGTAATTATGTAATTTCAATCTATATTTATTTGATACTAATGGAAGTCAATTAAAATATTATATTTGTCGTGTATATCTCTTCTTTGATAAAATATGTTTATATACCCATTTTTCTATTAGGTAGTGCTCTTTCTTAAAGATTTATGTGGGTCCCTTACATATTAAGGATGTATGCAACTCAGGTCTATGTGTAGCAGTTTTTTCCAAAATCAATAGTTTGGCAATTCAGTTGGTGCCAATTCATTTAAGTTAGTACTAATATTTTAGAAGATGGTCGAAGAGATCATGAAGATTGAGAAGACTAACAAGCAAGCTTATATTTTTTATCTATAACCACCAATCTTTATATAACCATGGTTATATAAAGCAGGCATTTTTAGGAGGAGAGAATGACTCCAAAAGCTCCAACGGTTTCAAGGAAATGACAGTATTTGCCTTCCAGGTAAGAATTCTACTTGAATGTCTCTTTAGGTGGTGATCAATTATCAATTTTGAAAATGCAATCAAATCAAATTAAGCAGATATTTAAATTAAAATGAAAAGACTAAAAAAATGATGAAAAGACTTCCAGAATGCCATCTATGTTGCTGTGTGTTGTAGGAAAGATGTGATCCTGGGCAAGATAAATAATCCAGGAGTTGAGTAATCAAAAAAATATTAGTCTTAAACAATATTTTAATATTTTAAAAGTATTACAAATGTAGAGAAAGAAATAAAAATCCCACCTTAATAATAACCTAGAAGGTAGGAATTGAAGTGTTCTTCATTTTTATCCCTAGCTTTATGAAAAAAAATTTTTTCAATAACTAGGTACTACTGTGTCCAGATAAAATAATAAAGCTTTCCAAAAAATGACCTGGGCTATTGTCAAATTCAACAAATCTAACAAAATTAAAGTAAAAGGAAAATAATACCACTAGAAATGTAATAAGTATATAAGACTGTTTATGGAGTGAAAATTTGGAAGCAGCATCCCTATTAAGGTCAAATAAGGTAGGCATGTATTAAATGATGAGATAAATTCTCTTACAGTTGCTGAAGGGCCAGCAAAGAGTTCATGATTTGGAGTAACACAGACCTAGTCTACGGCCATACCACCCTGAACGCGCCCTATCTCGTCTGGAGTAACACAGACCTAGGCAGCCACCACTTTTTAGCTGAGCGATCTTAGAAAAGTCTCTTAATCTTTGAGCTTCAGCCTCCTCATCTATAAAACAGGGGATAATAATACCCATTTGCAGGATAACCAACAATTAGTGACAAGATATATCACACATTTAGTATAGGTTGGCACAAAGTAGGTACTTAGTAAGTGGATAAACTTTAATTTTATTATTATCATTGTAACACAAAAATGACTTTTTATTTCCACTCTTGAGATAAAGACACTGGTGCTCAGAGATTAAGTAACTTGCCCAAGAGTTGGTAAGTGGTGGAGTGGAATTAGATCAATATATGTTTGAATTCATAGCTATGCTCAGAACCACTAAGATGTTCAGTATATGATATTTGACTAAATGAAGAGATACTGAAAGCCAATGATGCAATCAAAAGAAACTTGGAGTTTATCCCTGGAGAGTTTAAAGTTCTAGGAAATAGAACTTGGGGGGGTCTACATGGCATTTTAAATCCTTTTTCCTGGTTAAAAAAAAAATATTCTGACTGAGAGGATCACATCAAGTCACCTAGTTCCACATAGGGTGTTAGATGAACAAGATTTAGCTGTTGGATGCAATTTCTGGCAAGAGATGAAATATATACCACAAAAACTGGAAAGAATATGTTTGGAAGAAGACTCAGTAACCTGAACAAGAGCATTTTAAACTGAGATGCGGTGGGGAGTTAGTGGGAGGGGGGCTGGTGGCTTGTGGCTCAGGCAGTTGAACAGAGCTGACTTCCACTCAGGTCAGGCTGACTTAGGGCTCTGGGCTCAGCGAGGAGTCTGCTGTTCCCTCTCCTGCTGCCCCTCCCCCTGCTCATGCTCCCCCTTTCTCAAATAAAGTCTTTTAAAAAATTCTTTAAATAAAAATAAATAAACTGAGATGTGGGCAAGTGAGAAGTAAATAGATGAAACCACCAACCCACATTTTACAGAAGATAGTACGCGTGATAAAGGAAGATGCCATCATGAGGATCCAGCTGACAATTCTCAAGGAAAGGCTGTGAGGAAGTGAATCGATCACAATCTGCACAGCGCCAGGTGTGTTGATATGCTTCAGGGGAGGTGGTGGGGTATTCCAGGAAAACAACTCTACGTCAAATAGAGGCAGGTGAGTACATGGTTCAGTAAAGGAGCTGCAAGCAATTCAATATGGCTGAAAGGAGGAATGTTCACAGAGAATTATGGGAGGAAGCCCAGAGACCTGGCAAGAGCTAAGGTAGGAATATCTAGTATTCCATGCCAGGAAACAAATTTTCTTCTGAAGAAGAGGAACCCCAGTCAGATATTAAGGAAGGCAATGATATGATCAAATTTGTGCCTTTTTATGGAGGCTGGACTGGAGAGACCGCAACAATGGCATGCAGTGGCTAGAAGGCATGTGGAGTAATTAGGGGGGAAATACATGATGTCCCAAATGCAAGAGCATTCAGGGAAACTGGAAAGAAGGAGGTTAGTTTATGAACTCTTTAGGAAATAAAAGCCACAGACCTGGCTTGTGTGGGATGCAGCAGAGTAAAGCGTTACATGTGACTCATCAAACTTGAAACATCTGCCCTTGCTTCTTTTCTCTCTCTTGATGTTTCAGTTAAAATGTCATTTCTTCAAAGAAGTCATTCCAACCACTTTATTAAAAATAAAGCCGTTCCTCACTTTCTGTCACATCACCCTACTGTTTTTCATAATACCAGCCTCAATGGGGAATTATTTTACCTGTTTACCAGCTTGTGTCTGTCTCTCTCACTAGGTTGTAAACTCAAAGAGGTTATTTGCCTTATTCATTAGCACCGGGCCAGGCACATACAAGGTGCATAATGAACACTGAGTTCCTGTCTCTAACCTGGGCAACTGAGAAGGTGCAGTGCCTGTGGCAGAGTTAGAAAATACAGAAGGAATAGCAGACTTTTGTGGAGATGGAGGAGGAAGATGAGGAATTCTGCCTTGAAAAATTTTAAGTTTTAAATGTGTCAGTTTTAAGTTTTTGGAGGAATTGCCAACAGGGATATCTAGTGACCTACTGATTAAACACATATAAACTCAAGCCGTGGCTATGGGCTGGAGATCGAGATTTAAGAGCCACCTGTATTTGACAGCGGCACTTGAAGCCATTTATATGACTAAGTGCTGTGCACACTGGTGCTGATCCAGGGGGGAAAGTGGGGGGCTGAAATCCAGCCTGAGTTTGGCTTGACAAGCTTTGCATCCTGGAGCAGATCTGAGGTGCCTAGAGAAAAGGAGGTGTGATTCTTCACCAAAAGGTGCTCTTTGCTGGGCAACCCGTGTGCCCAAGGAACAGTGACACCCACCAAAGTTATAGGGAGTTACTTTTTCTAATTTGCACAAATACATGGTAGAGACAATCAGCATTCCTGAATATGAACAAAGAACACCCAGAAAAGAGGGCGGAAGGCAACAAAGGACCTACCACCATCTTCATTCTGGCTATGAAGAATGGCTTATGGCTGGGCTACATTTTTGATGTGTGGATGTCTTTAGCTCAGAATGTGTGGGTCCCTTGGTGTGACTGATTAAGTTCAAATTCTTGTTCCTTTGCTTACCAGCTGTCACCTCAGAAAAGTCCCTTAACCTCTACAGGTCTCAGTTTTCTCATTTTTATTTTTATTTTTTAAAGATTTTATTTATTTATTTGACAGAGATCACAAGTAGGCGGGGGGGGGGTGCTCCCTGCTGAGAGGAGAACCTGATGCAGGGTTCGATCCCAGGACCCTGGGATCATGACTTGAGCCGAAGGCAGAGGCTTTAACCCACTGAGCCACCCAGGCACCCGTTTTCTCACTTTTAAAATGGGTCAACTAATGGTACTTATTCCACAAGATTGTTGAGAAAATTAGATGAAATAATGTCCATAACGCATACAGTACTGTACTTGGACATACCAAGCCCTAAGGTAGACTGCCTGTCATTTATGATGACTGTAGTTTGATGTTGAAATGCCACCATCCACATTCCTCTTCAGGAAGAATAGAGCAGAGAGTGCTTGCAACAGAAATCTCTTAAAGGTCGACTTCAACAGGAATAGCCTTGATTGCAGAGATCCACCTTGTCCTAAATCACAGACATTTCTTGAGGCATCAAGCATCCAATGAGTGACCCACGTGGGAGACAAAGCCCCATCTCACTCACCCCAAGCCACGACAACTTGAAGGCTTATCCCAGATTTGGAACTCCCCTTAGGATCAGCTCAGCCTCCACTGAGACTGTATCCCCAGGTCAACCACTTTCTCTGCCCCACTGGGCATTCTTCTGTAGTTAAAAACACTTCCCAGTAAATACTGACATATTAATCACCATTCTCCCAAAGTGACCTATTGCCATTTCCTTGAGTAGCTGTACACTGAAGAAAGGAGATTACCCAAACAGTGACAGGACTCTCAGACACAGAGTATGAATTGACATTGACACCTGAAGTTGGCATCATGGTCCACCATCAGTATGAGGATATGGAAGGCCCAGGTAAAAAATGTAGCCCTGGACTAACAGTCTGACTACACCTAGTAGTTAGCATGGCTGACACAGAGAGTGCTTGGCCTGTGGGGCAAGAGGGATCATAGTGGGGAAGTCCAGGTCATGAAACTGCTCCACACTCCAAGCTAAGAAAAGAAATGAAAAATAATGTTACCTTTAGAGTGGAGGGCAGAAATCAGTGCCACTCTTACACCTAAAGGATGAAGGGTTTGGTGACTCTCATCAGAATAGCATTTGATTCTTAAGTCTGGCCCCTATAAAGAAACAGATGGATACTGGAGGATGACAGTATGCTCCTGCAAACTCAAAAAGTAGAAGTCCCAATGGCAGATGCTATGTTAGATGTGTCATCTATGCTAAAGCAGAACATGCCAGGCAGATACTGATCTGGCAAATGAATTCTTTTCCATCCCTATCAGAAAAGAGGATCAGAAATAGTTGCACTGACTTGAACAGACAACAATACCTATTTGTTGTCTTGCCCAAGGGCTTTGGGGAAAAGATAGACTATGGGGCATCAAATGACCATGCTGCTATAACTGTCCACCATGACCTGAGCTCTGGGAGACTCAAGAAGTCATAACACTGAAAGGGCCCAGCAGAAGCTCATTTTAAATCAGAAGTGGTGCAGCCAGGATTGAGCACAAATAATTGTAGAGTGCATAAACAAGCTGCAAGAGGAGGGAGGACCCATGTCCTCCACCACTGTTTCTGTATCAGCACTTCTCCCTCACCTGCACTGCAATAGGTAGGGCCGTCTGGGAGATTCCTCATGACCCATTAACGGATGAGAAGTCCCCAAAGCTTGGTTCACTCAGTTTGATATGGGACTGAAAGGCGAAAAAGAATGGTGGCAACAATACCACTTTGTTCAGAGGTGTCCTTGATAGACAATGATGACTGGAAAGCCTCCCAATGGGCAGAGCTTTGAGAGGGCCATCCCCAGAGTTTACAGGGCCACCAAGTTTAGGTCAAAAGAAAAGTGACCCAAGGTAATAATGTCATGGACTTATGGGCAGTGATAAGAACGTGGCTGATTAGCCCAGGGCCTGAAAAAAGGACAGGAAACTCAGGATCACAGAGTTCCAGAAAAGAAGGATTACTTCTCTAAAGAGCACAACACGACTATAATCTACTGAGATTATAGTGTAGCTCATTCTCTGCCTGTCCAATCCTTCTTCCTGCCCTCCCTCCCCCCACATGTTGAAGCCAAGAACACAACTTAATAAATCTCCAGCTCACAGTCAGCTCCTTGGGGAGAAAACATTACCTAAAACACTGAAGTCCTAACTTTGTTCTCAGCTGTATCCCCAGTGCCTGCTTCTGCTGACACATATTAGGTTCTAAATAAATACTTGTTAAATAAATGATGGAACCCCAAGGGACTAATATGACAAGGGCCATGACAGAACTAATCCTGAGTTCTGTACCCTCATGTAAATTCTTGCCTTCTTGGCTGTTAATGCTGGTCTCAGTTGCCTGAGAAACACCCAAATGGTAAAGGTAAGAGGATCACTTTTGCTATGCTTTGTCAGTCCCAATTTTTATGACTGCAAACATGCACACACACACACACACACACACACACACACTCACACACACCCTAATTCAATTAGACCTACCAAAACACACACACACACACACACACACATTTTTGTCTGCATTTTGAACAGCTAGACTGCATATTAATAATTTTTAAAATCATCAGTAACACAAAACTATCATTACTAAATAGAAGTTACTGGACTTCCATTCTCAGTACATCATCTTAGAAAAAAATAACATTTTTTTAAAAGGTTTTATTTATTTATTGGACAGAGATCTCAAGTAGGCAGAGAGGCAGGCAGAGGGGGGGAGAGGAAGCAGGCTCCCCGCTGAGCAGAGAGCCCAATGCGGGACTCAATCCCAGAACCCTGAGATCATGACCCAAGCCGAAGGCAGAGGCTTAGACCACTGAGCCATCAAGGCACCCAAAAGACAGCATTTCTTAGAGAATTAGATTTTTTCACACACACAAAATATAAGTTACGTGTTGTCATTCAGTACTCCTGGCTTAAAATTTTCACGGATGCTCAAACATAACACATCAGTTAAGTTAGAAATGTAGTTCGTATTGTAAAAACAATTTTTTTCATACATCAAAAAATAGAAGTATAAATATTGTTAAAATATAAGTAGTGTTGCTTACAAAGTCATACACCAAAGAGAAAACCAGAAGGGAGCTTGAATAATGCTCTTGGCGAAATTAGATGTCATGCATAACAACATCCTTCCTAAATGTGAGGAATTAACTACTTGCTTTTTGTCCAATTCTCTTCCTAACTTGCTCTTGTGTTCCATTTGCCTGAAAAGAGAAAAAACTGAAAGTTCTGCCTGCACCATTTGTAGAATATTGAAAATTCTAATTTTTATCAAAATAATTTCCTATGAAGATGGGCCAAAACAACTGGATTGAAGAAAACAACTTGATAGAACTATGTTAACCCTATCTGGGTTCAGGAAAGTACGAGTGTCTTCCAAAGTCCCCAAAACCTGTGGTGGCAGCAGCAGCAGCCTGACTTGGTATTCTCATGTACAACCTGGTCATCTGGGACACTGAGGTGACAGCATTTTAATAGTCCACTATAGATGGTGTATCATAATTAATATATTCCAGTATTTGTGGTCTGAATCAATGCTAAATTTTAAGGTAATCTCTATTGTTGGTTCATCTTTCATTTGCCTGTGTAATTGTTAAAGTATTTGATCACATTTACTAGGTTATAAAACAAAAATATATGGAAAAAAATGCTTAAGGTAGAAAGTTATAGTTCTCCTTCCTTCTCGGTTTCAATTCATATGTCATCATTTTGAATAGGCAATGTGGGGGGGGTGGAGGTGTATAAATATTTTTATATGCATTGATTCTTATATAAATGAGATCATAAAATCATCCCTAATAGTCCCTAATTAGGCATGACAGATGGATATCCCTGAGACCACCATTTGGTAATTGCAAAACAGATATCATAAAAATACATAAAGAGAAAGAAAACTGCCTGATAGCAGCCGGATTCTGCTTGCTTCTCTACCTGGCAGTTTCATTAGATTTGAGGAATTCTCTGAGGTCAAAAAGAAATTAGATGTGTGAACAAGAAATGTGACATTTTATTTCTAAACAATCCATCTGCAGAATGTGAATCTGATGTGAAATCCTGCTCAATTAAAGAACGAGTTAAATATAGTATTTTGCAAATAACAAACAGGCGTTGGTGAATATACTGTATGCTGGTTCCGTTAAAAATGCAAAACAGAAACAAAATATATGCTTAACTGCTTTAACTCTTTTAATTTTGTTTCCTGAAGCCATACATCATCTGGCTAGGTGATTGATGATATCATTTAAATTCAATTCCCCCCCACAAAAAATAGTCCATTAGGTTGCAAATAAAATTGTCATATTTTCCACTTACAAAAAGAAAAGGTAGGAGAAGAATAAATTAGTAGGCTAACATCTCCCCTCAGGGGATCTTGCATTAAGTCTTTTTAAAATAATGAGCAGTGTGGTGGAATCAACAGAGGCATCAACGCTGGGAGGTAACCTGGGGGAAATTGCTCAGACTCCTTGAGCTTCATTTCCCTCATCTAGAAATTGGGGGTTAAAAAAAAAAAACAACCAAAACCAAGAAAGTCCCCCCCCACCGAGACCCCCAAACCAAAAGAAACTCAAAGGTGTTTTAAAGACCAGAATAAGAGAGCAACCATGAAATGACATTGCAAAACAAAATGGCATCATTAATAATGGTTAATAAAATCTTGGCATCCCTCTTTCTTTTTACTTCATTTCCTCGGGAACCCCAAATCTAGAATATTTTAATTTTTCTTCTTTTTCTTAATTTGTAGGGGTAAGGATGAGTTTTGAGAAACTCCTCTAGATCAAATTCCTCTAGATGTTACCTGCAAATGTAGGGTATCAGCATCCATGTAATCAAATCAACACGTCTTCACTGAGGCTCTCATGTGTGCCTTGTGTTGCATCAAGTGTTGGAAGGAGAGAAGAAATGCATAGCCATGTTACTTTGCAGAACTTTATGAAATAGAATCATGTTAAGAAAAACCTGCCTTCAGCACGGACTGAAGGTACTGAACATTTGGGCCATTCATTTAAACGATCTGAAGGTTCTTTTTCTCTGTCCATGGGTGTTGCTTCTATAGGTCTATCACCCTGCCTGGTCATCCTGGAGACAGACCTATCTGGCTACAACCAGTGGGCTCCTTTGCCCTGGTCGAATGCAGGGTAGCAGAGCCTTGCAGGCAAACGAAGGTGGAAGGGAGGGGGAAGCTGAGATATTTTCGCAGCCCCCACCTGTGGGCTGGCCCTGTACCTCAGCTGAAGGTCACAGCTTCTTCTCTGTTTCTGTTCTGGGAATTACTCATATCTCCACCCTTGCTGACCCAAGAGTGTTAACAGTATCTGGACACTGTTTTTCACTTTATGCATTTCCTGGCTCCTAAGCTCTGTTGGAAATACTCTTTTCAGTAGACTCTCCTCAAATTACTCAATTTATTTATTTTTTTAAAAGATTTTATTTATTTATTTGACAGAGAGAGATCACAAGTAGGCAGAGACGCAGGCAGAGAGAGAGAGAGAGGAGGAAGCAGGCTCCCTGCTGAGCAGAGAGCCCGATGCGGGACTCGATCCCAGGACCCTGAGATCATGACCTGAGCCGAAGGCAGCGGCTTAACCCACTGAGCCACCCAGGCGCCCTCAAATTACTCAATTTAAATGCCTTTCTGTTCACTGCCAAAACCCTGACCCAAACACCCTCCTACCCCCCAACCTCCCATCCACGTCCACTTTCCACCTGCCCATTCCCAATTCCAAATAGTACTTGGTTTGGGGTCTCTATACCAGTGACATAGGAACTTACAGACCTCTTAAAATACATGTATAACTTCTCAAGAGTTCCTGGATACCAGTGTGAAAAGCACTGGTTTAGTCAGTATTCTACCCCAAGGCCCCCAAATAAAAACCCAATGCATTAACCCTTTCTTCATTTAAAGGAATGTGATCTCCTTAGAAACAAGTTAAAATGACAATTATATGTTATCTTTTGTTTTTGTAATTTGTTATGTATTACAAAAATGGTCTACAAGGCTTAAGTTCTTAGGACTGAAAAACAAAACAAAGCAAAACATAGAGTCAGACCCAGTGCTCTCATTTTATAGATGAATGAACCAAAATTTAGAGAACTTAAGTGATTTATTCCAGGACATACGACTTTCATTGGCCAAAGCTACAATCTGCTTCTGGAGTCCTAATCCAATGTTATTTTTCTGCCAAACACCTTACCCAGCTTACACTATCTTATACAGAAAATAATGAGAAATAAAATGTCATGTGCCTGAATAGGAAGACTTTTCTAAGAATTTGTTCCTAAAGGCAGGAAAGAAATTATAGACTTTTGAGATATTAGAGCTAGAAGATACCTTCAGACTCTCTCTGAGTTGATAGGCAGAGAATCAAAGCCCCAGGAAAGATCAGTATCTTGTGCTCCCCATGTTCTCTCAAGTATTTCCCCCACCGCTCTCAGGATCTCAAAGGAAACTCTGAATAATTTCATAGCCAGAGTATCTCTACAAATCCATTATTATTCATGATGATAGGATTTTAAGACTCAAAGAGGTAGTAAGATACAGAAAAACGAAATAGCAAAATGTGCCATCTGATAGAGAATAATCTCAAGAGCTAACCTAAAAATTGAAATATGAGTTAGTTAGCAGCTTCTTTTACACTGGTTTAATGGCAACTGACAGAGGCTCTCTGAAGGAGGACATCCTTGACCAGTGAGCCTGCAAACTCAAGGTTCCAGCAGCAATGGACTGTTCCACCAGCATGAACCTCAGGCAAACATTTGTTTACACAGGATGCCATTCCCCCATGCAAGACATTCAAGATAAAGTTTTCAATCTCTGTCCAAGGAAGAAGCGACTGCCATTCAATCCACGGGAATACTTTCTCAGTGTCAAAAGATGCTATTAACACTGAACTGGCATCATTTTTCATCTTAAAGAGGATATTAAATAAGCACAGTAAATTCATACAGGTGAGCCTACATGTACTAGCCATAAAATAGCACATTGTTCGGGTTGAATTCTTTTATTAATACTTCTTCTGTGAATCACCTGGCCAATAACTTTGCCAAATTATTGATATCTATATTGAGGAAGGCCATGAAATTGAGGTCCATGGCCCCCACTATGATAAAATCAGCTCCAATTTTCTTCTTCTGCCATTATCAGTGGGTACACTGGAATTTGGACAGAGACCCTTGAGTTTTGTCCTTAGATGTCCCTTTCAAACAACCCCAGGCTACTCATCCCTTGTAGCTGGTCATTACCCTTTATTCACCTCTACAATAGAAAGACCTCTTTGAACACAGACTTTTCTTTAAAAATAAAATAAATAAAGCAAGAGATGGGAGGAGAACGAAAGATGAGGTGTCTCCAAATCAGAGACCCTACTGAGGAAATTCACAGATTAGGGCGGTGATTGGACTGGATGATCCCCAAGGTCCCTTCAAACCTTCTAATCTTCTGGCTTAGTACCACGACATATGTCTCTGCCATGGTCTGCAGATTGATGACAGCTGAATGTAATCCACAGAGGTTTGCTGCAGAATAATCTACGCTTCTGAGTCTCTCTGCAAAACACTCCTGCCCTTCCTACCTCATTCTACCCTCCATCCTGAATGGCAGTGCTCGGACTTTCTGAGACTTCTCTAGCCAAGGGAAGGTTGGCAGGGGATGGCAGAGGATTTCTCAGGCCTATTTGGAACCCTCCAAATTCCTCTTTCCGTTTGAAACCCTCAAAACTGCCTGCAAAGCTAAAGAGAGTCCAGGAGTGCTGCGCATGGATCCTGGTGGAGTGTTTTCCCCAGTTTAGCGTAGAGTGAAGGCCATGAATTTATAGTCCTGGGTCTGCCTCCTGGCATAACCTTAGCCAACTGACTAACCTTTCTGAAAGTCAGCGCTTTCATGGGGGAAATGGAATACAGCTATTTACCGTGCGGGGTGAACGAAGGGTTAATGCACCAGGCTTGCACTGAGTTCAGTTTTAGCCCTCGGGTTTAGCCAATATCTAGCACTCACGTTCAACATCGGCCTTGATCTTTAGAAGGTATCGTAGACAATTTACCTGCTTCATCATCATTTCTGGCGTCCCCACCTCAAGAGTGATCAATGATGGTGTGTTCTCATCAGTTACACAAGATCAATATGACACACAACAAGACTGGTAATAAGAGGAAAAAGTTCTATTCAGACTCATCATTAATGTATGAATATGAACCTTCTAGTATAGGTAAATTATTCCTGACTCTGCTTTATTTTTCTACCTAGTCCTTATGACTACCTGTCTGAATAATATAAAAACATTTACTTGTCTTTTATAAATTGTCCATCTCCCTAACCATAAATAAGCTATACCAGGGCAGAAATTTCATTTGTTTTGTTCACTGCAGTGTCCCAAATGCCAAGTATAGTGCCAATCCCTTCATTGGTAGGCAGTAAATTATTGTTGACCAAATGAATATGCAGCAGGTTCTAATCTCTATCCTTATACTCAAGTCTGCAAGAACAATCACTTTCTTTGTTTTTCTATAACTGAACTGAGCTGCTCTTCACCAGGTTAGCCATGTGGGACTCAGCTCCATTTTTCTTTTTTCTTTTTCCTTTTCTTTCTTTCTTTTGTTCTTTCATTATTTCTTTCCTTTTTACTTTGAAAGAGTACAAGCCAGTGGGAAGGAGCAGAGGGAGAGGAAGAGTAAGAATCTTAAGCAGATTCCATACTCATCATGGAGCCTGATGCAGGGCTCGGTCTCACGACCCGAGATCATGACCTGAGCTGAAATCGAAAGTTGGATGCTTAACCAACTGAGCTACCCAGGCACCCCTCAGCTCCAATTTTCGAAGATGGGGTCATCCTCACCCTTATGGTATTGGACCTTACATAGTATCAAGGTGTTGGAGGGTGGATGCCACATCCTCACAGCCATCTTTCCATGGTAAGACCCAGAGAAATATACCCTCTGGTTGCCTCTGAGTTATTCCTCCTATTCCCCCAGACACCTACGGATCTAGAGATGCTCTCTCTGCTAGCTCTGGCCACTTCTGGATACATAGGAATAATTTTGCAGCTCCCATGCCATATTAAAATTCAGGAGAATGCTGAGTATCTAAGGTCCATTCTGCCTAGACATAACACAGTCACTTCTCTTCTGGAGCCTTGTTAACTACCCAGGACCCTACCCAAGGTCTAACAGACCCTCTGTTTTCAAATCCCACAAAGCTAGCATTTTCCAGTGGCCCCACTCCCCTGATCTGAGGCTGGGCTCAGACAGCAGAGCATACAGAACCTCCTAGGGATTTACTTGTGTTTCTTGTCTATCTCCTATCTCCAGGAACAAAATTTTTGTCTTCATTGGACAGTCTGAGAGTCCTCTCAGAGCCTGTATTTTTGAAGTTCAAAAGTCAGCAAAACAATTCCCTTTTCTTTGCTCTGTGTAGCTACTTTCTTCTTCTGAGGCAGTGAACACAAACCAATTTAGTTGGTCAAAACATGGGAGAAAGGTCATGGAATAAGAGGAAACAGGAGGAGAAAGCAATTATTAGCATTTCCTAACCATCATAATATGCTCACACACACGCACGCACACACGCACACACACATAGAATAAATTAAAAAAATAACAGTTCAGTTGTTTCAGCCTCTCAATGAAAATTTCCACACTTCTTCTATTTAGAAATGGTAGATCAGTTTACATAAGAACTCTCAAACACTTTTAAAAATAAACTAGTCTAGGTTATGCCAACAATATATATAAATAGACAAAGAACCAAACTTTTAATGTCTGGGCAGCATATCAAGTGGCAGGCCCCCTGCTCATCCTCCCCAACCTGCTAACCATCACCGCCTCTAAGAAACCTTTCCTGGTTCTCCCCACAACACACAGGAAAAAATGTCTCCAGTCCCTTCTTAGTGTCCCTCACTGTATCCTACCACATTAAGTCAATTAAGTGAGGCTGCAAGTTACTGCAAACCCAAAAGAGAGGCTTAAACAAAAGATATATTCAACTCTTCTCTCATGTAAATGAAATTAGAAGGCAAGACACCGAAAGTTGGAAGCTGGCCTCACTATTACCAAGGTGTGCCGGTGCTTTGCTGGCACACTGTTCTGTCCTTACATGACTTCCATCCACTTCAGGTCCAAGCTGGTCATTCCAGCTCCAGCTCCCACATTCCAGATAGCAGAAAAAGAAAAGGAGGCAATAAATAAATGTCCCTCTACCTCCAGGAAACTTTCCAGACATCACACATAGAACTTATTATCTCCCATCGGCTGTAACTTAATTGCAAGAGCACACTGACCAATAAATGGAGTTTGTGAAAGAGTATTTTAGTTGAAGGGCAATGTCCCCATCAAAGACTTGAGGTTCTTTTTTTTTTTTTTTTTGGTAAGAAGGAGGAACGGCTATATATTAGAAGGCATCTAGCAGTTTCTTCCACTCCTTCTTGTGAAACAGTTACCACACTGGTTCACCTGTCTTCTCAAGCAGATAGCGAGTTCCTTAAAGAAAATAAATAAATAAATAAAATACCGTTCATTCACCTTTCTTTCCCACATTCTTGCCTAGGGTCTGACCAGAGTTACACTCAATAAATGTTTATTAGTAAAGGAGAATTCAAAGGACCTGCAATGTACCAGGTATTTGATAGACGTAGTCTCTAGTTCTTAATTAAAATACAAAGCAAAACCCAATAAACGTATGCTTAAGAAGAACCTGTTTCCATTGCATTTTATAAAAAAATAAGAAACAGATTCAGAAATATTAAGTAACTTACACAAGAACTCAGATCCAGTGAGTGGCAGAGGTTGGACTTAATTCATTGCCTGACTACAAAGTTGCACACTTGCTAATATGTGGGCTTCCCTATCTGCTGCTTCTAGGGTTCCCTCTGCCCCCATCACTTATGTGGAAGTTTCAGAGAGGCAACACAAGTTTCTAAACCTCAGTTTAGTCACCTATATCAGAGCCACTCCAATGGGCAAAATGACTGGAAGAGCAAAGCATCCTGGGCTCAGGGGAGGCAGGGTGATGCATCTCTTTTATGCACCATGAAAACCCCTCCCCGTTTGATCCTGCATGTTACCAGTAGTTCAGTCATTCCTTCACACCAAGTCCTATGCCAAGGTCCTGCTTCTGAGACCAAGTTCTGCTCTGCCCTGATGCCTGCTTACTTCCTTTGCATGGAGTTTTGCTCATCCTGGTATCTTGAGATGAGGAGGCACTTGGAACCTGGACCACCAAGAACTGATGCTTACTGTCCTTTCTTAGCCACGATTTCTGCCCCACTTAGAGAGACTCTGATTGCTGCCCCTGTTTCTCAACATTGCTATGGTCATAAAACATAGATCCAGCCTCCTACTCTCTCCATCCTGATAGTGCTTTAAAATAGCTCACTATCTAAAAATCTATTCCTTCAAATCCACTGATTTAGTATATTCTACTTCTAATACTATAACACAAATTATCTCCAAGTATATGTAACCACAAAATTCTATCTTTATAAACCCTCCAACCAAATATATTTTATATGCTTATTAATTAAACTAATAAAATTCCCAATAAAATTTCATACTAATCTATATTACATATCACATCATTTTTTTTGGCCTTTCGAACGGAGAAATTCTTGGATATATTTAGCATATGACTATACAACTAGAATTCGTCACAGGTCAAGATTAGGATGCAAGATCTTTGGAGGAATGAACTCACTGAATGTCTTCAATGTCTATATCCTCTGGCCCTCTCCTTGCCATGCACCCTATCAGCTATTGCTCGTGCCTGAGATCCATGTGGAATAGCAGTCTAGCTTCAGTGAATCGGGCCCCAGCTCCGAATGTTCACTGGATGACATTCAGCAGTAAATTCCAATATTATAAATATAAATAATACTATAGTGTTATGATCAATAATGCAAAGTGCTTTTCCTTCTGAAAAACAAGTTGACTTAGGAAAAGAAGGTTTAGTTCATGTGTGGGTCCTACATTTTCTGACCAAGCCAGTAGTAATAAATGACAGTTTAAGAACATTTTTCTTACCAGAATAGTGAACTGCCCACCCAAGGGTGGACAATTCTCATTTTCCTCAGGTTGTGTTCATGAAAGCCCTGCCATCTTCTCACTGAAACTTTGATTAAAGTCAGCAAGGGACAAATCCAAATACTACTGGCAGTTCCCTGGGCATGGAGTTGAGAAACAAATCTCGGGACCTTTCAAGGACCTGGAATCTGGAATAGGTCTGGAAATCCTAAATTTTAAAAGAAGAATTTGAAACCATAAAAACAATTCCATTTTACCTGAATTCAAGAAATAGATATTGAGTGCCTACTACACACTCAAAACAATACTAGGTACTAGAGATACATAGGTGAGAAGACAGACTTCACACCCTCAGTAGGTTTACAGACTACAGAGGGAGAGGAAGCTACCCATAATTAGCATTAATGCATGTCCATCCTGTGCCACACGTTCTAATAAAGGCATAAGAACAATAATGAGAACGAGAATACAAATACAAATACAAATACAAATACAAACATAAACACAAGAATGGCTAATATTTGCTGAGTGCTTACTGTGAGCTCTAAATGCATTTTCTCGTTTATTCCTCATGGCAACCTATAAGGTGCGAGTCAGGACTCTCCATTTTGCAAACAAGGAAATGCTATTGAGATGAACAGAACAACAAACTCTGCCTTCAGGAACTGAGAAAGGCTTCGCGGAGGAAGTAACATTTGTTGGGATCATCAAATCTGGTTCCTGGTATAGCCCCCAGCAGGCAGCAAAGGAAGTTCATAATAAAGTCACTAATAGAAATTACATACTGGGGGATTTCGGATGCAATTGCTAATGGGGAAACTGCCTCTACTAGATGACTAAATATGTTGTTCTGGGTCATTAAAATTGTATTATGCATATGCTGAGGTTGGGATTAGCTAAAACATTATAGAAGGCTGCTAATCTGATCACTAGACCATGTTCAGTAAATTTGTTCAGGGATGAGCCAAAGTTAAAAAGTATAAAATCCAGCTGTAAATAAGGAAATAATTGGACTGCCTGCATCAGTTGATGGGAGTCTGTGGCCAGCTGGAAGCTTTTTAAAAATTTATTTTTCATGAAATATTTCATACATTCTAAAAGTATGTCTAGTGAATAGCTAAGGTATAAAGAATGGTTAAGTGAGTATCAATATACCCAAGCCAGCCTAAGAAATAGCAAATTACTAATTCTGGCAAAGCCCCTGATATCTTTCCCCATTAGTTTTTCTTATTTCCTCCCTCCCCACCAACAATTACAGCTTTTTAAAATAGTTTTATTCTGTATGCAGGTAACCCAAAAGTATATGCTACTCACTTTTGTATGTCTGAAATTTACTAAGTAGAATCCCACTCTGTGTGTCCTTTTGTGATTTACTTTCTTAACTCCATGCAATGATTTCGGTTCTCATCATGTTGAAGCATAAAGCTGCATTCAATCATCTGCACTTCTACATGGTGTACAAATTATTGATGCTTTCTCCTGTCCGTGGACATTTGAACAGACATTTGTGTAAACACAGTACAAATATTTTTATACCTTATGCACATGAGCAAGCCTTTCTCTACATATGTATACCCCTAAGAATAAAACTGCTAGTTAATGAGATATATTTTGTTCAAGTTTTAAAAAGAATGTCAAATAATATTCCAAAGTGGTTGTACTGATTACACTCTCACATTCTCATCAGGTCTAATACAGTCTAACTTTGTCAGTCTAATGGGCGTAAGATACAAATTTGGTGTAGTTTTAATTGGGGTTTCTCTGGTTACTAATCAGGTGAAATATTTTCATATATTTACTAGCATCAAGCGTACTTGTTCCTGTTGAATGTCATTTTTATGTCTTTTGCCCATTTTCTTTTAGGTTTTCTTTTTATCTGTCTGTCTACTGATATACATAAAATGTTGTGTTAATATAACCAAATTTATTTCCTTTCCTTTATAGCTTCTATCTTGTGTGGACTGTTTAAACATACTTCCCTGGGGTAAAGATTTTATCCTATATTCTCTTTTAGAAGCTTTAAGCTATTTTCACTTTTAAACTTTTAATTCACCTGAACTAGATTTGTTTGGAATATGCAGCAGAGACCCAATTGGACTCGTTTCCATAGGGATAAGGAATTGTCCCAACACTGTTCATCTGCACACTCCCGTCTTCCCCACTGGGTCTGCGATGTGAGCTCTGTGAAGTCAGGGTTCTACATGGGAAGGCTCTGTTCCAGGCTCTTCATTATGTTTAGGTGATCTTTGTGTAGCCATCCACCAAACTAACAGAAAGCTTGGTAACAAATCCTTATAGCTGGTAGGTCAAGTTCCCCTACATCTTTCTACCTTCAAGCTGTTCTTGGCTGTTCGTTTGCCCTTTCCTCTTTCATATACACTTAGATGCTATCTATCAAGTTTCATCAAGAATTCAATTGCTATTTTAATAGATCAGTTATGGAAAACTTGATCAACTTATCTAGAAACATGTCATGTCTCCATTTATTTAGGTCTTCTTTAATGTTTTTCAGTAACCGTGTGTTTTTCCACATAAAAGGTTGATGTCTTTTGCTACATTTCTTCCTTGATATCATATTTTAGATGTATTTTATAGAAATTAAACAACACTTTAGAACTATTGGTTGCTACCACGTGGCTATACAGTTGATCTTATATATAATAATCTTGTTAAACTCTCATGATGTGTGTGTATGTGTGCACCTGCGTACTCTACTTGGACAATTTCCATGTCATCTCTGAATAATTAGTTTTGCTTATTTCTTTCTAATCGTGGCAACTTTTATTTCTTTTTCTGACCTTACTTCAATGGCTAGAGCCTCCATTACAATGTTGAATAAATGTTATAACACTGGGCTTCAAAAAAATGGGATGCATCAATCACCTTCTTGCACAGGAGCCATGCTCACCTTCTTGGACTCACTCCATCGTTAGTGTCTGAGCTGCCACAGTGTGACACAGCTAAGCTCTGCTCCACGCAGGAGAGGCGGCTGGCCTCTCCTGCATGGACATGCAGGGACCCCAGAAGATGATAGGTAGGGTCGGCTCTGCTTTCCGAGGAGGCACTGTTTCCAAGGCAAGGAGTTCCAGTCTCTGGACTAGAATGAGCTCTTGAACCATATCTCCCTCTAGGCCCCCTCCTTGAATAGAACCTTCATCTTATAAGCAGCCATGCCATTTGCCTGTGTTTTCTCACTTCAACTATGTTGAGAAGGGAGGCATCATTTCTGCCACAAGGTGAGCAGTAGGAGATCCCAGGTGAACAGCCCGTCGAGCCTCCAGAGGACCAAATTTGCATTAGGCACTAATACATTTGATTATCTTGCTAGCCCCAGATGTGTCACCTTTATTACCTAAGTAACCAAGTGAATGCGCTTGGGACTTTCAGCATGCAGCCTCTTGCCTTTCCTTCTAAATCCCTATTAGACAAATTGGAATTTCAGCAGCCAGGGACAGATTTGGGTCCACGCTACTTTTTCCTGGCTTATTAGAGTGAAATTGAGCATTGCAGTTTTAACTCCAGTCAGTATATAATTTATTGCATAAACGGGGACGCTGAGAGTGAAGTGGGTTCTAAGTAGAGAAGATGCCTGAATACAGGTTATAAACCACGCTCTCCTGAAAAGCCCAGACTAGACTCCCGCCACGGCTCTCCTCCTTTCATACACGCCATTCCTTTCCCCAGGTCCTCTCCCATGGACGGGTCCTCCTGCCAGGTCTTGTCCTTCACTCACACGTCTCTGGAGTCTACCTGGTGAGGGATCTACCCAGCCACCTTCCAACCTGCCAGGCTACAGCAGGCTTAAGCAGTTCATGAAAGTGATTTGAAAGAAACTCCAACTGACCTCGAATGCTGTGCTCCAATCCTTTGTAGTGTTGCAGATAAGGCTCTAATCTTCTCATCCTTACTTCTCTTTCCAAATTACATGACCCAAATATCCTGTTCCAGTGGGTGGCATATATTACTTAACACATACACACACGCATATCACATAAATGATGCATTTGTCCTTCATTGGGGAAATGTGATGTAAACAGCATCACATCAGGTTGCTCTCGGGGATGTGTGGTGCTTTGTTGGTGACACTCAGAGCAAAGTATTTCAGTTATTTTTCAAAGAGCATTTAAATGGGCTTCCAGCTTATTCTGCCAGCCTGACAGGACTGCTGGGCAGCTGTCTCTGAACCACCTTTGCCACAAGCCAACATCATTCTACACCAGAGTTATCACTTATTAATTGCATTTTAATTGGTTTCAGCTATTACCGGCTAACAGAAAGAGACGACCATCAAGTGCAGTAGGTATGAACTTGAAAGAGAATGGAGCAGGAACTACTCCAGTTGAAGAACTACCTCATCTGAAACATAATATAAGCTCCACAAACTACATTTCCTGATAATTCTAATAGTCTCCTCATGATCTCCAGTCTTATATTTGCATAAGCAATTTAAAAATGTATCTATTAAGAAAGATGGATCTAAACATCTGGATTCAAGACCATCAAGTCTAGCCTTGCAGGTACATGGAGGAGGAGAAACTCATCAAATAGCAAATAATAAGAATGATGAACATTTATTGAATTCCTACTATATGCCAAGTTCTTATCCTCTCAAGAGCTAAACAGTCACTATCTCATTTAATTTTCGTGCCTCTGTGATGAAGGTATAATTGTCATCTCCATTTTACAGATGAGGAACTTGCTTAAGGTCATACATACAGTGACAGAACTGGTTTTTTTTTTTTTTAAAAAAAAAAAAGATTTTATTTATTTATTTGACAGAGACACAGCGAGAGAGGGAACATGAGGAGGGAGAGTGGGAGAGAGAAAAGCAGGCTTCCTGCCGGGCTCGAGACGGGGCTCGATCCCAGGACCCTGGAATCATGACCTGAGCTGAAGGCAGATGCTTAATGACTGAGGCACCCAGGTGCCCCCAAACTGGGATTTCATTCCAGAGCAGTGTCCTTATATACCAGTATATAGTATGTCTTGCTGTATGTATGTGTTAAGTGCCAGACTTCCAAAGCTGGCCTTCAGAATCTCTTGCCACCTTTCCCTGCAGACTTCCTCGGCATGCCTAAGACATGATTTTACCCATGCGCCAGGACTATAGTAACATACAAACTTATTTACTCATCCACACATCGATTCATCCACCAAAAATATATGCCGCTACAGCTATTTAAAGAAGGGATTCTCACTTTCAGACTGTGATAATAAAGGAGATTTCACAGGTGAGGCTACAGTTGACCTATTTCTTCTAAAAGTGAGAACAGTAATCTTTCCAAGTTAGAAGAGATAGAATGTGACAAGAGGCAAGGTTTGGAAAGCATAAGGATTGCTTAGGAAATATGGTGGTTCAATGTCGACACAGCAAAACACACTATGATAGGAAATTCATTTGGAAAGGTGGGCTGGGCCAGTTCATCAAAGTTATTAGAGTAATCCAGGCAGCCACACACATCCCAGAAAGAGTTCCAGGGGCTCCTGGGTGGCTCAGTGGGTTAAAGCCTCTGCCTTCGGGTCAGATCACGGTCTCAGGGTCCTGGGATCAAGCCCCACATCGGGCTCTCTGCTCAGCAGAGAGCCTGCTTCCCTCCTCTTTCTCTCTGCCTGCCTCTCTGCCTACTTGTGATCTCTGTCAAATAAATAAATAAAATCTTAAAAAAAAAAAAAAGAGTGATAGTTCCATGAAGTTAGGAACCATGACATTCATCTTAGTGACTCCCCTCTCCCATACAGGGCATTGCATGGTGTGTAATTCATTATAGACACTTATAAATATGCTAAACCTATAAAGGACTGAAATGTCAGATTTCCCAAAGCAATATGCCTTTTTAAAAAACATAGATCAAAACCTTAAATGAAAGAAAGTGCATTCAAGTGGTGTAGTGAGGCTCACAAAGAAGATAGAAAAGAATTTAGGGAGATAGCAGCATCTCGCCAGAATTCCTAAAATTGCATGAACTAATAATAACTAACATTTTTTTGTGCTTATGCTATGTGCCAGCCAGTGTGCTCATTGTTACATTTAGCATTTCATTCAACATCCACAAGCCTTATGAATATATACAACTAATATACTCAGTGTCCTTTTGGGACATTAGGGGCCATTAGTAATCGCTGTCACATTAAACTAAAATTAGTGTGTAACCAGAAATTATAGAAGCTTCTAATTTAGGTTTCTCTAAGTCTGACCAGTCTTCGAGGCTTGGCAACATTGGAGACCTATTGCATGGGCATACACGTGGTTAACATCTGCACTCTTTAGGGGAACAAAGAGAATACCATTAGCGTTGTCTAGAATTATCAGGGTTTTCAACAAATGCCATGCTTTTGAATTACAATTACTTTATTAGCTTTATTATTTTTACTTCATTTTTGTTAGTTAATAATTTTAAACTTAGTAATGAGTTTTTGAGGGGCCTATAATTTTGTCGTGGAAGAGTTTGAGTTTAGTGTTCATCATTCTGTTCTTCTCCAATTTTTTTTTTTTTTTAAACCATAGAGTCTTTTTTTACACTAGAAGGTGGGACTGGGTAAGATAAATGAATCAAGGAATCTTTTGCACCACTTTGCTTCGATAGCTTCAAGCAGCTATTGAAAAACAAAAAACAAAAAAACTGACCTAAAAGAAGAAATACGAGCAAATATCATCCACAATTTGCCCCTTCTCTCAGAGTTGAAATCTCTACTCATTTACAGCATTCTTTCCCACTGAACTAAGATGCAGCTTCAGAATCCTTCTTATCCTGGTATTCCAGAAAGCATGTGGGCAAAGGAATGAAATCCTATTTGTAGTCTAGAGCTATCCTTTAATCTTTGATTGGAAAAAAAAAAATCTGCAACATAATTACTCATCGAAGTTATTGTTTTTGGCAGGCACATTTAGGACTTCCAGAACAATCGACATCTTCACTCACATAGCTATGTTTAGGCATCATGTTAAGTCTTGAGACGTTGTCTCCTTTAGTTCTCACAATAACCAAAAGAGGCAAAGACAACTAATCCCTACTTTGTGATAGTTTCAAGTCTCAGAAGTGAATCATAATTATAAGATACTGACTTGATAGTGCCCAGATCCCAACAGCTAATGGAATCTCAGTCCCTAGAAGAATATTCTAGAAAATTTTCCAATAGCAAATATATAAGTGATCTAGAAGAAACGTGAATGCATGTGCAATGAACAAAATATACTCATAAAGGATAAGAAGGCTGCGTAGTGGAAGTTTTTCAAGACAGACAAGGTTAGAGCTGAAATTAAGCTTCTAGATATATTATAGACAAAGAACAAATATTCTGCAGGAGTGTGGATTATATCAGAGAACAGGACAGATACTTTCATCAGACTTAATTGCCACCACTGGGAGGTGAGTATTATTAGCCCCTTCTACAAAGAAGAAAAATAATAATCAATGAAATTAAGTTACCTTTCAAAAGTCTCACCACTAGGGATTCGAAACAAACCAGGTCGCCTGAATCCAAAGTCCACATTTAGAACTGGCCAAAGTCTATGACAGACTCAACAACCTGATGTAAGCAATGTTTGGAGTTAAGTATTGAGGAAGAAGACAGAGTTATCCACACATTGAACACTGTCTTATCCAATAGCTTTTTATTTTAAGCAAACATGTCTTCTCTCTAGTAGGGCAAAGTCTTTTCCTTTTTCACCCAAAGTACAGGTGCCATTTACTGCATTGTATTGTCACCCGGCAAATCACACTAGGGATTATTCTGCTCAAGACTTGCCAAGGGAAAATGCAGCAGGAAATGTCACCTTTCCATTTCTCATCTTGAAGACGACGACTTTAAATAAGAACCGAAATTCATGCAGGTAAACCCGTCTGTGCTGAGCACAAAAGTACACAGTCTTCAGGCTGAATTATGTCAGCATTTAAGCTTTTCGAGTCAGACGGCCAGCTTTGCCAAATTATTAATGTGTTGGGTATTTTTATTTTCTTTTAGAAAGAGACAATTTGAGAAGGAAGTTCTCACTCTTGACTCCTTAGAGTCTAACATTTAAATCTAGGGTTTCTCAATGGCTCAGATTTTCCCGGCATTTTGAAAACAGTCTGAGGTTAGAGATTGTACCCTTTTTGCTTCGTGTGCTTCATTGAAAACACACTTGCCTATTAATCCGCAAATCACTAGGCAGCTCCCCAAATCAACTAGGCTTTCTTATCTTCCCCATCCCCCTAGGATAGTAACACTGGCTAAACATCATTGAAATCTCACTTTGTTGATGTTTACAGACATTGCAAGGGAGGGTCAAGATTGAGAATCTGTTCATTTTCTGATGGCTCACTTTGCCTAAAGGAGACTGAGGACAGATATCTTTCTCTTCATAAAATATTTCTCTAAATGGAGTACAACTTACACTCCAAGAAAATGTTTGTATATTCCTCCCTTAGTAAGCAAATGAAAAATATAATTAATTTTATATTATTTAAAGACTATATTGCTGGATTTTAATTTTGGTTTTATAGTTAAAATAATAAAGACCAGTCTTTTCAGAATTATTTGTCAAGCCTTCCATTTTATGCCATGTATAATAAGGCTTAAAATTAGGAGCTTAAATATAAAAACTAGACTCAAACATAATTACCCAGCTTCTTATCCCCTAAATAAATACATTAGTTAATTTTTTTCTTGTCACAAGGAATAATACAAGCTTTTTGGAAAAGTTTTGCTAAAAACAAAGTAAAAAATAAAATTCACCCATAGTCTACCATCCAGAGTTAAGCTATGCTAATATTTTAATGTAGATGTTCCTGTCTTTCATCTTTTCATTTGAATTAAAATATAATATATTCAGTGGGCAAAAGAAATCTAATTAAAGAAACTAATGCAAAAGGGGAAGATTTACAATAAGGAGAGTAGGATGTCTCCCCAAATTCACAAGAAGGTCTTAGAAACAGACTAAAACTGCAGGGAATTAAGAAAATCTGTTCTCTCCATCTTTCATCTCTGTTTCCTCATGCTATGGCAGAAAATGGCAAGGACCAACGTCCTGTGATATTTACATCTTCTCTATTCACATGAGCAGCCAGACTGAGACTGGACATTCTAGATTATAATCCCAAATCTCCCCAGGGAAGGGAATAAGGATTCTTCAAAGAACCCACTCTGGGGTGCCTGGGTGGCTCAGTGGGTTAAGCCTCTGCCTTCAGCTCAGGTCATGACCCCATAGTCGTGCGATCGAGTCCTTCGTTGGGCTTTCTCTTCACTGGGGAGCCTGCTTCTCCCTCTCTCTCTCTATTTGTGATCTCTCTCTCTCTCTGTCAAATAAATAAATAAATAAATAAAAGAGCCGACTCTGATCCAATCAGTCATAGATGGGACATGCTTACATTCCATAAACATGGCTGCCTTCATCCTATCAGGATGATGAAGAGGGGCGGTAACCAGAAGAAGAATCACAATAAGCTGGCAAGACAGCCACAGATTTCCGCTAAGAGGAGTTTTAATATTTTTATTTTGCAAAAGTGCAAATAAACCATATATATCTTTTTATAACTCCTCCTCCTCATTTGATACCTGTTGGTTAATGTTCAAATGGGTTTCCTTTATTCCCTCTTTGTTTTGGTTATAAATTAAACTTTCTCTGCATGTTTATTTTCTGAATACCGTGCTGCCCATCCTCTCACATAATGGCATACACACACGGAAAATAATGCCTGTGCTGCAGTCAGTAAACTGAGGGAAATATAAGGGCATCTATAAGACTTGGTGCAAAATATATTTTCTTTATATTATGAAACTACGATTAAAAAGTAAAACCGAGGAACACAATGAATATTGGGTATATGTAAAGCCTCCAAATAAAATACTCTCAAGGTGTTTAACAAAAACCTGAACGTGCATCCACTCTTTCATTTAGATCAGATTTCATGCTTGAAATAACTACACAAAATTCCTGATAAAGAATCTGTCGTGATATTTTCAAGTTCTTTATAGGCCCAAATCAATGAGAAACTTTCTTTGCACAAGCTGGTGATAAAAAAAAAAAAAATTTAGGCATATTTACAATTCTACAAAAATGTTTAAATTATGTTTAAAGAAACTAACAGCTCTTCCTTTTTTCTTTTATGTGCTGATGTAAATTCAAATATATTGTGATGATATGAATGGATTTTTGAATCCATTGAATTTTTTTCATAATAAGTATTTCAAAATAGTATATATATATGATGGATGTATATATGACAATGCTCTAACTTTCAGGACGAGCGTATATTCTTGGAGAGGCAATCCTGAAGGCCACTAAAATTGCCACTAGAAAAGCACTCTGCCACAAATGGACAGAAGCTTCAGATATGTGCAAAAACAGTCATCCAGGGATCCTGGAGTTACCACAGTAACCCCCCAACATTATCTGGTTAACCCTAGCTGCCATATCCAGGTATGACAAGAACCTCCTTGCCCTTGCTCTACCTGGTGTAGTAAGTAGAATGCAAAGACAGACGACACCCTGCCAGCCTGTGGGGGCTCCGGAGCTCACCATCTGACCATGCCACCCTTCAAGGAGCCCAGGATGAGGCAGCTGCAAGTCCAACCTTAGCCCCAGGCCCACCCAGCCACGCACAGTCAGAGATCATTCTCTTGTGGCTCGCCCGTAACCCATCCCATCCCGAGCACCTTGGCGAAAGCTGTGATGTGTTATTCACCTTATTCTGCTACTGCTGTGGTTTTCCAGGCCTGTTCTGTGAGCATGGCCTCAGGCCCTCCTGTGGGTGGAAGTGCAGCCCTAGTCTTAGAGCTCTGGGGTTCTGGCTCTGCCTCCACCGTGGTAATCTTCACCTCTGTCATATGCAGGTGCATGGGTAGGGGTGTGGGAGATGGGAGGATTTCAACTGCTAAAAACAAAGAGAGTTTACCTACTATTCCGGTGTCCATCTTTAAAAGGTTGAAAAACATATATGAAGATTATTTCTATCAACATCACACAGGTAACAGTATAAAATGCAATTTCTTGTAAAATGTGCAATTCTGCCCTGCTCTTCACCATTGGTCTTTGTTAAAATAATCCGGGGCTTTAGATCTCAATCTTCTTAATACACTTTGACATTACAGTTCTTCTCTTTCCCTTTATTTTTGACATTTGCGGTAAGTTTCCTAACTATATTAGCAACAGTAATCTAAATTTAATGCTATTTCATTGGTTCCATCTTCCACTACATTTTCTTTTATAAATCTTTCTGATTTCTAAATGTTTTATTGTGATTAATTTCTTGGTTCACTGGAGCACTTATTCGATATTTTTTTCCAGGAAATGTACAGTTAGAATATGCTTTCTGAAGTCTTGCACTTGGAGATTGTTTTCCTCTATCTTCCCATATGAAGACAAATGGGGCTGTGGCTAGAATTCTGGAAACACAATATTTTGCCCCTCGAAATTATGTGGGCAATGTCCATTGTCCTTTGTTTTCTGCCAGCGTCCATTTTAAGAGAATTCTGGTGTCGAATTACTTTCCTTTATAATGAGTGTTTCATTGCATTGAGAAATCGTTCCACTAAAAAAACTTTGCCCTGATATATCCAGTCATTTTAGTTATTTCAACTCTGAGATTCAGGCTTTTTTCGCCACTTAAAATCTTTTTCTTTGACTATTTCTTTGATTGTTACTTCCCTCCACTGATTGTATCCTCTCCTAAAAGTATTTTAATTATACGACACCAGCTCGCCTAGATCATGACGTGTGTCTCTTCTCTCACCGTTTTTATTCCTTTATCCCTTTCTGTTAGTGTCTTGGGCCAATTTATTAAGTTTACTACTAAATTCATTAATCCCGTTCTCTCCTGTGGTCAATTCGCTGTTTCCTCCACCGCGTGAATTCAGAGTTGATATTTTTCACCTCCAAGAAATAGTTTTTTTACTTTCAGACTCTTCCCTTTTCAGGACTGCCTGCTTTTTCATCCCGAAGGATTCTTCCTCCTGTAAGACAAAGGGCAGCATTTGCCCTGGTTCATTAGCACGCCCACTGTCTCCGAGCTGGTGTTCCTTCTTCTCACACACCCAGCAAGTTTTCTCTGTCCAGCCTTGAGAGGTGGGGCAGATTCTGCCACAGAGAATATGGCCCCTCGTCAACTATTTCAGGCTCAAATAGAAAAGGAGAGCATTTAGATTTATTGCAGTTCTCCTTGTTGAGATGAGGAATCTGGCTGGCCCCCGGGGGAACTGGAGGAAGCTGAAGCCCCAGGTTTGGCACGTCTGGGAGCCTCAGCCCTGTGCTAGTGGTTCTCTTCCATGTGTTTCATGGCAGCCAGGAAGTCAGCTGGGGCTCTGGCCCCCCTGTCTCGAATTGGCACAATGACCTTTATTAGAGCCTGCATGATGTATCATCTGATCCAATTACAAACTGAGTGAGTACTGTGAGGGCACTGGTTTCCTCATCTCTAGACAGAGAGGCTGATACTCACCTCCTGGCCGTGTTGTAAGGGTTTGATGTAGATCTCTCTCTTTCTCTGTCCCTTTGTCTCTCTGTCTCTCTCTTTCTCTCTCTGTCTGTCTCTTGCACACACACACACACACACACACACACACACACACACACACTCACTCATTCACCTGTCCTGTCACCTACCCTTGCTAGGGAAGTCAGGGATTGCTGTAGACTTCTACTTCATCTCCTCCTCTCTATCCACATGTGGGATCTTCCTCCCCACCCAGCCATTTCAAAGCTGGACAGCCTTTCCCTTAGTCTGGACTTACCATCTTTTCCAATTATGTTAATTTGCTCTTTTCAGTGGGAATTTGGAAGCAAGAGTAAGTTTTTACCCCAATTCAAAAGCACCTGGCACAGAGTCAGTTCTTAACTTAGGTTTGTTGAATAAAAAGCTATCCGAGGCATCAACTCTCCTCTTAGTTCTAAAACTTTGCTGTTTATAAGTGTGAGGAAGTGACCTAATGTCACCTCTAGAATGTCAAGGCCTACCGAAAACAGTTTTATCACAGCTGGCAGAAGCTGACACCAATCAAAGTCCAATTAGTCAATGAGAATCTCAGAGAATGATTTTAGACTCCTTTAGGGCTGGGAGTTGGAAAGGCAATCGGTCAGTTGTATTAGACAAGAGGCTGGGAAATTTACTGAGGAGTTTTTAAAAGAGTGGGAACACCTAAATGAACATATCCTAATCAAAGTTAGACTGAGCAGCTAAAATCTGTTCAAAGGCTTTTAGAGCTTCAGCACTGAGTAATTTTAATCACCATCTTTAGATAAAAGAGAAAGAAGCAGGTCACTTTGGTGCATTTAGAAATTCTACGTGAGGTTTGAGACTGAGGGTCAGAGGTAGACTACTGAGTCTAAACCTTTCCCCCTCCGGCCAAGATTGTAGAGGCCCAAATAGCTCTCTACATTGTGACGCCAGCAACCTTTTGCAGTTTATTCTACCTGGAATAAATTCAAAAGAATATTGAATTTGGAAAATAGAATGGAATTCATTTTGGAGCAACCAAATTAATCCTTCTTTAATGAATAAAAACATCATACTTGCAAGATAAAAACAAATCTCAAAATGGCAAGAGTCAAATGATATAAACAAGCTAAGAGGATTTGAAGTACAAGAAAATAAAAATAAAAATTCAGACCAGCATGAGGCTCCATCCCAGTGGATTTGGTTATGGTGGTACAAAGAGAAATTGGTCAGATAAGTTCAAAGCCATGGTTGCCCATGACAATTTGCCAAGTGATGCCTGAGTAGAGGCTGCATCCTAAAGAAAATGAAGTTACCCCACCCCACCCAAAATGAGAGCATTAAACTCTTTTATGGTAAGTCACTAAGATTTGGGGATTTATTTATTACTGCATTATAGCCTAGCTATAAACATCTTTCACTAAGTTATGCTGTGAAAACAAACAACCTCAAAATATCAACAGCTTAGAACACTACCTAATCGTGTTCTGACATTAGATGTGGTTGTAGAAGGGCTGTGTCTCTGATTTGTGAGTCTTCTTTACTCAGGGTGAAGAGCAGCTCCTATCTAGAGTGCTGTTGTTCTCACGGCAGAGCAAGAAAGTTGGTGGAACCACATGATGGCTTTTACACTTCGCGCTTAGAAGCAGCACACAGCATTTCTGTCCCCATTTCTTTGCTCACAGCAAGTCACATGGCTAAGACTTACTATAGTGAAGCAGAGAACTATAATCCCTTCACAGGGAGGGCTCACAAATAATTGGGGGCAAAAATATAATCTGTTACCATACCCTGACTAATATACAGATTGGGAACAAAACTAATGAACTGTCACCAAATAAAGTAAAAACAAACCAAAAAACATATGGCATTGAGGTGTTGAGAAAAGTGCTATCTGAAGTCAAGGAGATGGAGATCTATGTCATGTATTTGGGAAAACCATCTTCTGAGGTAACATGGCGGGGGGGGGGCGCAGATAATGTGTCTACTGAGCAGGCATCTTTAGAAGGAGGGGTAGGAAAACTGCAATATAATTCTATGTTTGTTATTATTGGCTGTGTTTGGCAATACTGTTAAGACAGTATTTCGGGGGGAAAATGGGCAATTTCAAGCAGAAAGAAAGTAGAGAGTCCTGAAATTATGGGATCTTGCAAGACTGAAAAAACTGACTGCTTCCAGACCCCACATGGTGAAAGATGAGATGGAAAAAACAAACTCAAGAGACAAATGAGCTGAACAGGAATGTGGGTCTTTGGAGCAGAAGTGCCTACTCACTCTGGCCCATCTATTCATCCAACTCTGGCCTGTTAGATGAAAGATAAACTTCTACCTCATTTGTGCTCATATGTTTTGGGATCTCTCTGCTCTCACAGCTCAGCTTCTACCCTAACACACAAACGTAAAGTCACTGAGTACCACTCCAAGTACAGCTCCAAGTCCGAGCTGTAGAGCTAATGCCCAGGAGACCAGAACAATTGTCCAGACTTGTTTGACAATTGCATAACTTCTAACCTAAACCTTGAGTGACTTCTTGTTCACTTAGTCCTTATAATTACCGAAAGACAGGATCCAACCTAACTTGTTTTCCTACTATTGTGAAGTGTTACTGTTGGGAAAATATGAAAGAATTCAAAGGGCTTCAGGCAATTATCTGGTGTAGAATTTATGCTGAATTTAAAGACAAATGAAAATGCAGTGTCAAATTTAGGTACCATATTCTTCCCAATTTAGTTCAGTCCTTTAAACATTTACTGCAAACCAGAGAGATTAAGAGATGCCCAATTTTCGCCCTCAAGAAAGTTACAATTGATTAAGAGAAATGTGTCAATGTGCACGATGTTGGGAAATAGTGCAATAAATCGTATTGCAGACAGAAAGTAAGCAGGGCGCTGTGGGAGCACAGATGTGAGATACCTGGCTTGGCTAGACACAAGGGCTCAGGAAAAGTTTTGCAGAAGAGGAGATGCCTTAGCAGAGTGTTCAAGTGAAGGAATTATCCTTCACAGGGGCAGGAAATAGTGCTCCAACCAGAGAAAGCTTAGGTTTCCCACAGCTATGTGCTTGCTAAAGTTGGTGGGGTTGAGTTGAGGGGGTGCTCTATAACCACAGTAAAGAGAGGAAAAACCACCGGGAGGTAGGGAGTCATCTCTTTCACAGACTGAAAATTCAATAATACATTGTTCTGCGCATCCTTGCAAAAAATCCAGTTATTGGGGCACCTGGGTGGCTCAGTGGATTAAGCCTCCACCTTCAGCTCAGGTCATGATATCAGGGTCCTGGGACTCTCTGCTCAGTGGGCAGCCTGCTTCCCCCTCTCTCTTTGTCTGCCTCTCTGCCTACTTGTGATCTCTATCTCTCTCTCTTTTTGTCAAATAGATAAATAATAATAAAAAAATAAAAAAGAAATGAATTAAACTTTTTTAAAAATCCAGTTATCCAAGGTAATCTGGATGAGTCAGTTTCTTTAAAAGCCCAATAAATACATGTGTAGGCACTTAGCAAGTCTTCTTAATTAAACTGGTGGGCCAAAGAAGTGCTTCCTCTGCACGCATGCAGTGACTACAGAGCACCTGTGAGGGTCCATGGGAGATGTGTGGGGAGGTCTAGGGCTGGTGTCCACATAAAAATGAAAATTTCTTATGCCCCAGGTGGACAGCAGAGAGAAGTCAAAATCACTCCACACAGGGAAGTCAAAATCACTCACACTGAAGAGTAACGGACATTCCTTTCCCACCACATTAGTACAGATTAAAGGCCAGTCATGGTGGAGATGATGGGGAAGGTGGGGTTTATTCTCCCTTTGGCTCCACATGAACCTACTGGGGGAAGGGTGGGGGTGGTGGAACACTATGAGAACAGGAAAAAGGGAGGGCCATGTTTCTTCTAGGTGCAGGTTGTTTTCAGAAAAATAAGAGAAGCAATGTCCAGTGAAGACTGGTCTGTTTACTTAGAGGGTTATCTAAATAATTCAGCAACATAGTTGCTTGCTTGATGCAGGGGATTCAGTTTTTAAAAAGGTACCAACCAGCATTTTATGCAATATTTGTAAGAATTTGAAAATGAGGGGCACCTGGGTGACTCAGAGGGTTAAGCCTCCACTTTCAGCTCAGGTCATGGTCTCAGGGTCCTGGGATTGATCTGTGAATGGGACTCTCTGCTCAGCAGGGAGCCTGCTTCTCCCCTCTCTCTCTGCCTGCCTCTCTGCCTACTTGTGATCTCTCTCTCTCTGTCAAATAAATAAATAAATCTTAAGAATTTGGAAATGAATTACTAAATTGGTTTGGATCTCAAGAGAGATTCAAATAAAAGTTTTACAAAAAACAACCCACAAGCCTTTCATCAGTATTTCCTCACGTTAAGTGAAAACACACACAAGCAAATGAAAACTAAGTTGGGAACTTAGTTCATCAGCACCCCACCTTAACAGCTCAGATCCCAAGGAAAAGATGTCTGTAACAGCTTAACCCTTCCATAGGCATCACATGGGCCCCTAGAATCTACAATAAGCTACACTGGCAGGGTCATTTTACTCACCCGTGCTGTTGACTGTTTTCCCTCTGTGCCCTAAAGTCTACAAAGGCCCTCCTCCCTGCACCCTCTGTATCCCACACACCCCTTGGCTATATGTTTCTCTTTCCTCTGGATCCTCCACACTGTGGCCAGAATAATCCCTCCAAAACACAAATCTCATCATGTCACTCCTCTCTTTGGCTCCCTTCAGTATCTTCTCATAGCCTGGGGCAGTGGCTTTTGGTGGCATTCCACTGCAAAACACAGGACTAACGTCATTCAGAGGCAAGAACACACCCATTGCTGACCAACTCTCCTCCCCACATTTTGTAGAGAAGCAAAGCAAATACCATCACAAATATTTGTGAAGGAGACCTTGGGTTATTAGCTAGATATCTCATTTCATTAGAAAAAAAAAAAATAGCTCAAGACTGCCTTTCTTTCTTTCTTTCTTTCTTTCTTTCTTTCTTCCTTCCTTCCTTCCTTCCTTCCTTCCTTCCTTCCTTCCTTCCTTCTTTCCTTCCTTCCTTCCTTCCTTCCTTCCTTCCTTCCTTCCTTCCTTCCTTTCTCTTTTGTCGCGGCCAGAGCAACAAATCGACCAGGAAACATGAGGGTAAGAGGATGGTGAAAAGAAATTAAGAGACAAAGAGATGGGGGCAGGAGGGACACTGAAGATGACGTCCAACAGTGCCAATTTTATTCCACATCTTACAATCATTTATAAGGCAGACCACAATAGGAGGAGTAATACGTCGTACCTAGTTAGATGACCGCAAGTTTCTATAACAAGTTTACATTAACTACACGTACACCAACCAGGGAGTGGGTTATGGGAGGTATAGGAACACAAGGACCAACTAAGAATTCATGACCCTGACCACATTGTTCCCTCCTGTAGGGAAAGTGTGTGGGAAGTCAGGCAGGCGAGCGCATGGCACATAGCACAGACCCTTTCTCAGTGTTACTCAACTTTCCTGTCCTTGAATCCTTATCAAGATGTCCGTACTTTGAAGGAGACACAAGTCAGGGTCTGGTTTGATCCACGACTCCAACCATGCCGTAGCCTCCAACACTCTTTTTCTTTCTTTCTTTT
>NC_081570.1:63912529-64086313 GCF_022355385.1 Mustela nigripes
TTTCTTTCTTTCTTTCTTTCTTTCTTTCTTTCTTTCTTTCTTTCTTTCTTTCTTTCTTTCTTTCTTTCTGTTGTTACCAATCTTTAAGGAGAGTTTTTAATTCTTCCAGCAGAACCCCAAGTTCTTCGTACTCGAGGGTCTTTGGATCATCCCAGATATTCCCGTGGTTTGCTCTCACTTCTTCCAGCTTCTGCTCTGTTGCCTCCCCTCATGGAGAAATCTGATGACCCCCAGTCAGTGCTATCTATCCTTTCCCACTCTTCACTGCATTTTCTTAATTTCTTCTTCAATGCACTTATCACTTCCTATGACTTTATAATGTATTTGTTTGTTTCTTTATTTTTCTCCCTTCCTTTATTCTTCTCTCTTCACTAGGGAATACAAGGTTTCTGAGGGCAAGATCTTTCTTGTTTACTGCTAATTTCCCAGTAACTACAAGAATGAATTACATACCCATTGAATGAATGAACATCAGTGCCTTACTCAGTACCTCTTAAGGAGGAATTATTTTTTTAAATAAATGTATTTCAATTTTTTTTTTTTTTTTTTGAGAGAGAGTGAGTGTGGTAGGGGAGGGGGAGAGGGAGAGAAAATCTTAAGCAGGTACTATACCCACTGTGGAACCCAAAGTGGGACTTGATCTCAAGACTGTGAGATCATGACCTGACCTGAAACAAAGAGTAGGATGTTTAACCAACTGAGCCACCCAGGAGCCCCAAGGTAGAATTACTTCTATACTCCACTTTTTGTGTTAAAGAACAACATACAAGGCACCGTGAGAGCGAGACCTGCATCTGAGTGCTCTGAGCTCAGCATGGAGTCTGCTTAAAACTCTTTCTCCCTCTCCCTCTGCCCCTCCCTGTTCTCTCTCTCTCGCTGTCTCTCCCTCTAAAATAAATAAATAAATCTTTAAAGTACAACATACGTTCATTCATGAGAGTACAGTTACATATCCTAAATATACAACACATAAAGTTTCATAAACAGAACACGTTTGTGTAACTAGCACCTAGATCCAAAACCATTAACCAACGCCTTCAAAGCCAAATCATGCTTCCTTCCAGTCACTAACGCCTTCCCAGAGTCATTATTATCTTGGCTTCGACACATAACTTAGTTTTGTCTGTTTTTGAACATTATTAAAATGGAATCTTAAGTGTTCTCTTTCATCTGACTTCTTTTATATAGGGTGATCTTTGTGAGATTCACATGTATTGTTGAGTTGGCTGTAGCCCGTTCACTCTCACTGCCCGATGGTTTTCTATGGTATTAATATGCCATAAACTCTTTACCATCCTAGTGTGCTGTTGACAGCCGTGTGAGCAGTTTCCAGGTAAGGGCTATGGACATTCCAGGACATGTCTGTGGTGCATGTGAACCCACACTTGCACTGAGTTTGTACTTTGAGTGCCAGGTCAAAGCGTTGGCTAGACATTGGTGCTTAATAGACACAACCCGTTTTCCCAAGTATTTGTACCAATCCACACTCTCACCAGTGGTGTAGGAGAGTTCTGGATTCTGTTGAGCTATTTGTAATTTCATCGATTTATATTTTTTCTTAAATATTTCTTAAATATTTTCGGTTGGTTTTGCTTTTTTTTTTCCCCTTTCATTTCTTTGATTCTTCACACATAGGTATGTTCTGTTCTATATCAGATAATCCAAATCTCTGCAGCTTCCTGAGCCCAAATCTCTGATTGGTTGTTTCTGCTGATTTTTAAACATGTGGCTCATTTTATCATATCTTTGGTAAGTGTTACTTTTTTTTTTTTTTTTTTTTTTAAATTGTGAACTTATATTTGCTTGAACTTAATCTTGGGGAATTTAAGGAGCCTAAGTTTAGAATGACTTTCTTTGTCTTCAAATTTGCAAAAGCTTCAGGTGCCAGAACCAGTTTAATTTAATGTCTTGGCTTGATATTTGCCTGGCCACAGAGGTAGTATAAATTTAAACCCTAGACTCTACACAGGCGTAGATCTATGGTAGCAAATTCTCAGGAGATACTTTTGTTTACTGCTTGGCAGAGATAGGCCGGTTTCGCTGTCCATTTTTAGCCCCATTTTTCAGTGAGGGTGTGGTTCTTTACAGTGTCCCAGATGCATGTGGGATTGACCTGTTCTCTGCCCACACTGCACAGGCCAGGAGGCCTACTATTCCTCATCTCTGTGACACGAATCTTTAAAGCTCTGTTTTCCTGGGAACTGCATTTCTCTCCCTTCCAGAGCCCAGGCCAGCCCAGCTTCCTGTGTCCGCTTATCCCTCTGGTTTCAGTTCCACATGACTGTGATTTTTACTTTCATTTTATTTATTATGTTTTGGGGAGTTACTGGTTTTTGAAAATTTCTCTTACTTTCTTGCATATTCAGTAATGTATTTAAAGCTCTTCTTTGTTGTTTGATTTTAATTTAACCACCTAGGTGTTTATCAGTGGGAGAGTTTTTCAAAACATGTAATCTGCCATTATCACAAAAGCCTAAGTCTATGCTTGATTTCTTAACTTAACATAAGAAGCATTTCTTCTTCATATTCCCTCTCCTTTCCTTCTTTCCCTTTCCCTCGGAGAAGCAGCATGAAGCAGGTTACAAAGGCTTGGGGCTGAAAAGCAGCAGGGTCAAGGAGGTGACTGCAGGTTGGGGAACTGAGGAGGCAGTGGTACGGAAGAGGTGACAGTGGAACCAAGAAGGCAGAAACAAGGACAAGGAGGTAACAGTGAGGGTCAGGACCAAAGAGACAGCATGATCTAAATAATGGTAACCTGCAGCAGGACTGAATAAACCCATACATTCAAAATAATGGAAACCACATTCCTCAATGTCAGAAAAAGGATTAAAAACATAGAAGAGGAAAAAAAAAATATAGAAGAGGGAAAGAGTAGAAAGATCTCTATGATGCTGGATTGGAATTGGAGGTATCAGTGTGAACTCGTGTTTTTTTTAACAGGTGTATAAATATCATGTACATGTAGATATACATATATAATTTATAAGAGAGCTGTTTATATCTTAGTTCTGTGCACTGACCCAGTATAAATAAGCACAACACATACAAGAATCTTGGTCTCTAAATACCATTCTACATTAGAAGGAACCAAGTCTCCTTGACAAAGTAACTAATTCCAAGGGTGAATCAGGGAAAATATGAGCCAAACCTGGAATACCTTATTTGGCTAAAATTTAAGGAATGCTCAAAAAAATGACAAAGATATGTCAAGGCAACAGAGATGTCAACTAGAAGAGACATCTACTGGTTAAATCTCAGACATTATAAGCATCAAAATAAATACTCATGAAAATCTGTTATTGGATAAAATAAAAATCCCTGAGTCCGCACCAATATATATGAACCAATGTTGTGGCCAGTGTGACAAACCGACCAGGAATGTGAGGGTAAGAGGATGGTGAAAAGAAATTAAGGGACAAAGATATGGGAGCAGGAGGAGCACTGAGGAGGATGTCCAACAGTGCCGATTTTATTCCACATCTTATAATCATTTATAAGGCAGACCACAATAGGAGGAGTAATACATCAGTATCTAGTCATATGACCGCAAGTATCTATAACAAGTTTACATTAACTACAAGCAAACTTCATGATGCCACGTAGTCTCGGCTAATGCCATTAGCTACTATTGATGCAAGACAATCAACCAGGGAGTGGGTTATGGGAGGTATAGGAACAACAAGGACCAACTAAGAATTCATGACCCTGACCACATTGTTCCCTTCTGTAGGGAGAGCGTGTGGGAAGTCACGTAGGCGAGCACACGACACAGAGCACAGACCCTTTCTCAGTGTTACTCAACTTTTCTGCCCTTAACCCCTTATCAAGGCGTCTGGACTTTAAAGGAGACACAAGTCAGGGCCTGGTTTGATCCACGACTCCAACTGTGCCATGGCCTCCAACAAACCAATGGAGAAGAAAAATAAGCTTTCTTATTTTTTTTAAAGATTTTATTTATTTGACAGAGAGAGATCACAAGTAGGCAGAGAGGCAGGCAGAGAGAGAGAGAGAGAGGAGAAAGCAGGCCTCCTGGCCCTTTCTTTCTTTTCTTCATTTCTTTCTTTCTCTAGAGAGAGCATGAGCAAGCAGGGGGAGAAGGAGAGGGAGTGGGGAGAGAGGATATCAAGGGAACTCCATGCTGAGTGAGGAACCCAATACGGGTCTCAAACCCATGACCCTGAGATCATGACTGCAGCTGAAACCAAGAGTCAGACACTTAATTGACTGAGCCACCCAGGTGGCCTGAGCGTGCATTTCTTGATATCGGGATTGTGAGTTTTGCCCCACACTGGGCACAGAGTTTACTTAAAATATATATACAGATAGATACATATATACATATATATACACTATGTATACACACACACACACACACACACATATATATATGGTTCATGTATTGAGCAACGCTGTCCTATAGCATGATAGGCCCGAACTATTTAAAATTACCATGGATAAAGAACTATTCCAAATTGAAGGAGACTAAAGAGACAGGACAAATAAGCACATAGTCTGGATCTATCCAGTTTCCTTAAGACCAGACCCAAGCATGCATTCTTTGTAAGAATACCACAGGAAAAAAAAAAAAAAAAAAATATATATATATATATATATATATATGGAGATAGAGTAAATGTGGTAAAATATTAACATTTGGGAAGTCTAAGTGAAGAAAACACAGGAATTTTTTTGTTCTTTTCTATTAACTTTTATGTTGTGTTAACTTTGAATTTTTTAGAAATAAATAATAAATATGCTAATGGGTAAAATGAAGAAGGAATGATAGAACTACAAGTCCCCAACACCACAGCAATGAATCACTTCTATAGTCATCAATGTCACATCAGGACCGTGGCTCATGATTCTCTGTGACTGAGACAATCCACGATGATTTGTATACAACTCTTGAGCAACAGTGAAAATTCCACTACGTTCTCTCCCACTCAAGAAAACAAATGAGAATACAGGTAGACAAGATGGATTTACAGAAAGTACAGCCTTAAATCTACTCTAACTTATAAAAGAAGCAATGTACTTATAAATCTTGACATTTTAACTGATATCAGTATCAAATTGCACATGATAGATGAGTATGTTAACCACTCTACAGGTGAGAACTATTGGTTGAAGACCAGTTATTCCCCACCACGTCAGTGTGAAGACCTCTCGTATTTTAAAATTTTTCACAGAGTATCATAAGAGTAATTCCATCAATATTCATTTAATCTACAGTTGAGGTTTGGTTACATATGAATTCTTACTGCCTGGGTTTTAGATTACACATACCCTGGAGATCTATGGCCCACATATTGGGATTCACCAGGTAAAGATAAAAGCCCCTTTAGGATTAATTTTGTACTAACTGTTCTGAGCTACTTGAGGTTATCCAGACTCATCATGCTATTGGAGACCACCATTACTTTGCTCACATCTTCCTTATGTCTTCTTTATGTCTTTCCCCTTCCTACTTCTTTAAAAGGTTTCCCATTCTGGCTTAGGGTTATTAGATTCCAAGTGTCTAACTAACACAAGACAAAATGAATTTGTTGGAAGAATTAAGGATGGTGCACAAGATGGGAGGAATGTTAAAAGAATCAGATATAGAAGGGGCAAGAACCAAGATGGCTCCAGAGATTCTGGGGGAAGGAACCATATAATTCTCCTCCCATGAGGATGAGTCTGTTTCAATCAAATTTTGTTTCCATCTTTGCATCACTCTGCTCAAGCTCTCATGTCCTGGAAGGGAAACTCCTATTGGCTAAGGACTTGTGTACCTGGTCATGAACTCAGTTACTGGCAAAGAAGGGTAGGGCCCTTTGACTAAGAGTGCCATTTAATGACATGAATGAAAGAGAGGTAATTTCCCCATAAAAACAAAACAAAACAAACAAAAAACCCTGAGGAAAATGGATTATGGGCAGCAACAAAACTAACAGAACTTACCTCTATAATCTTGAAGACTTAATTCAAGCAATACATTTATCAGGTAAAATAATGAAACCATATCAAACCAAAAATATATTCATATCTTCCCCCCTGCAAAAAAGACAATGCAACGTAATGTGATTGTATTGACTCCTGTCCTCCACTCAGCTCTTATTCCAAACTTGGGCTGAGCTAAAATTCTTGTCTTCTTGAGAGGGGCTAGTAAAAAGTTTAGGTTAGAGAGTAACTGCCTTATAATCATTTGGGACTTTCTTATCTTGGTGTATAGGACATATTCTCTTTGTCATAGTTGCACTATTTCCTGCACAACAAATAACTGAGCATTTTCCTTTCCTTTTACCTGGTGACTGAAAGACCAACTCTAGATACTGCTTTTCACCAACCTCAAATAAACATTTTTTATAAGTTTTAGGCTCCAACTTTTAAGTAAAAGTGAGATTTTACTATGTACACACATACATATATATGTATATATGTGTGCATATACACATATATGTATGTATATATGTATGCATGTATTCATTTATCTATCTATGTATCCATGCATGCATACATACATACATACATACATTCATACATCTATCTGTCATCTCTATAGAGTAGCAAGGAAGGAAATACATCTCAAAGGTACATATTCTGCCTTCCTTTTCCTTGAACCACCAACTTGTATATTGGGGTTCTTTTCCAAGTTCATTGACACAGACTTTCTTCTTGAGAGATTTGAGCCCTTAGCAGACCTGCTTATATGGGGTTGTGACAGTCTTCTATTAAGATTCCATGGGGCAAGGGTGCATGGATGGTTCAGTTGGTTAAGCATCTGCCGTCAGCTTAGGTCATGATCCCAGGGCCCTGGGATCAAGCCCTGACCAGGCTCCTTGCTTGGTGGCGGGCCCGTTTCTCTCTCTCTCTCCACTCATGCTCTCTCTCTCTTTTGCTATCTCTTTCTCTCTCAAATAAATAAACTCATAAAAAAAAAAAAGATTCCATGGGGCATCTATTGTTTCTGTCCCTATTCCTCCCTACTCTATGTAGGAACCCCCGCTTTGCCTGGCTATCCTGGGTCAACCAGCCCAACTAAAATACAATACCATTTGGGGTAGTTGCCTCAAGGCATGAAAATCCTGAAAAGGCAAGGCAGTATTGGCAGTTTCCAATTCATGGGAACAATTGTATCTCCTGGTTAGAAATAGAACCCAGAATCATAAGGGCAGGAAGCATAAATGTGGCTAGGAGGCACGAGATGTAACCATACAAGGCCTGACTCCACACTAGCTGATGGTTGTGAAATGTCTGTATCTTGGTCACTGTAAGTAGTAGGAGGAAAACAGCCCATATATTGATCTCTGACTTAATGCAACCTATAGGATAGCACACTAAATTTTTGGGATTTGGCTTCAACTAAGAACAGTAGTCTTCAATATTCCACTCCTTCACCATACGGGAGTTGCTGCTTCTGAGGATTGAGGAATATGACAGTACCAGTAATCTCCACAAGAGTCATCCCATTGCCGTTTATTCTGTTGTGGTGTGCACCCATTCATTCAATGTTGCATGGACCATCATAACCCTACATAAGACACTGGTTTGCTGGCAGAGTCATGATGGCCGAGGAAACCAAAGCTTTTCAATCCTATGATATAACTATTCTTATTTTTTCCCATTTTACATATAAGAAAACCAAAGCACAAGTTAATTTGCACAAGGTCGCATAATAGAGAGACAGAATTCACATCCACCCACTGTCTGGATGATCTTTTTTTTTTCTTTTTTAAGATTTCATTTATTTATTTGGGAGAGAGAGAGAATGAGAGAGAGAGCAAGACAGAATGAGAGGGGTATGTTCAGAGGGAGAAGCAGAGTTTCCACTGAATAGGGAGCCTGATGTGGGACTTGATCCTGGGACTCCAGGATCATGACCTGAGCCAAAGGCAGTTGCTTAACCAACTGAGCCACCCAGGTGCCCTTACATCCACTGTCTGGTTGATCTTAACCACTAGGCCTCTCTTTGGAGAAGTAAGGTGAGTCAACCAACAAACTAACCAAGACACTGGTCCCTCAATTACTGCCTTATCATTCTACACTCTCTGCTGTACTACCTGCCTGCTTGGAAGGTGCTGGAAAGAGAAGACCAAGGAGTTAGAATCCATAGGAAAGAAAGAGTAAACATTCTTTACGTCACCACTGAAAGTACTAAACATACCACGCTGTTTATCTTACAAAGATGAGATGTGAAACCTCATTAATTTTTAAGTAGCAGAAATTTAGTAGCATAGATTTTTTACCAAACAAAAGTAAACTGAAATTACTGCCCCCTTCCTACATAAAACCTGTCCGTTATTCCTCACTACTTTGAAAAAAGAAAGTCCAAATTCAATAGCCAGGCCGACTTCACGAACTGGCTCCCGCCTACATCATCCCCTCAACTCCATTGCTCATCCTGCATCCTCACTCAGACTCCAAACATTCTGAACTAAAAAACATCCTAACCATGTCCCTGGAAATTTGCATAAGCGGAACCTTCTGCCCAGAAAGTTCTTCTCCTCTAGGTTTAGGCTTGTTTTCCTAGCTGCCCCGGCCCCACATAGTTGTATCATCCAAGTTTTTTCTTTATCTTCTGATGCTTTGACATCTGAGGACTTGCTTACCCTGGAAGACTTCCCCTATAAGGATTAGCTAATTCCTAGAGAGTGAACAACTAGCCTGGGAACATGCCTTTTGCAAGTAAAAGGCAATCCAGAGTCCATACCCCCACGGCCTTCTTTATTAGCAACCATCTATCTGCCTGAATCACCCCAGCATCAGGGACCAGATAACAAGGGAGTGCCTTTCTGCCCCAGGGTGCATTGAATTTGCTCAACTAGACAATCCTAAACTTGTGTGCCCTGCCTTGCTCAACCCTTGCCAAAGAGGGCTATCACCCCCATCCGTACCTCTCCCCACCTTCTGAACAACTCTAGTTCTTTCCTTGAGGCCTTCTGTGATATGGCATACCCTCTTCTTTGGGATCTCAGAGTATAACAAAGCATCTTGCAATGGCCATCATTTCCTGATTGGTTGACCTCATTATACCTAAATATTAAAACCCACATTTTAAAACTTGGTCAGTTGGTTGTTCTTCCTCCTTTGCTACTGCAATTTCACAGACATGCTGCTATTACGGTGCTTTCCATCCACCACACTGCAGTCCTTTATTTAAGTGTTTCTACTGGCAGCCTACAAGCTTCCTGAAAAATTTCCATCTCCATATTATCAGTATCTAGCATGCTGCGGTCACAGTGTAGGTTCTCAATAAATGCTTGATAAGTGAAGCAGTTAATTAATTAATTAGTCCTAGAAGCCGCTGCATATCCAGTCACTTAGATTCCAATCTTACCACTTTTCAATTAGCCTTTCTCCACTTATGGCATATATAAATCCAGGTACCAAATTTTATATATGGAATATTAAGACTCAGCTCACTGGTACATATGACCAGTTAATGCAAGCATGAAACAATGCCAACCACAGTAGCAAATGTCCAAGTTGGAAAAAAAAAAGTTTTACAACTATGAAATATTATTATTAGGTACAAAAATGTGTGTGAAAGTAGTTCTGAGCAAAAGTGCAGAATGGAGCTTTATTGCCTCAATTTTATACCATTTGTCCCAACCCCATGAATCTGAGGGTTCATAAATTCTATTTGATGATAACTTACAACAGAAAGAAGTGATCTCCATATATTTAAGCACTGATGTATAACAATGCATAAATTGTAAATGATCTCACGGTATATAATTCCAGCTACCGTGTTTTTAAAAGAGGAAGAGAAATCACATGTCCCCGATGCCTCCTGTGTGCCGGGGCCTGTGCCAGTTGTCAAATACGTTACGAAGGTTAAGCATCGTAATGATCTTGCAAGTTAGGCTCTGTCGTAGCCCAGTCCCTTCGGAGACATTGTGTGGGAAGGAAATCTCAGCCTTCTATCAGACTTGAAAAGGGAAATAAATTCACATGAAGAATTAGCCCTCGTTGATAGGGGATGGAAGGGAGGTTCTGAAAATAGAGACTCAAACAACACGGGTCTCTACAGACAAACAGGATAGAAACATTCCAGAACATACGTGGGAATGTGGGAACAGACACCAGTGTCTGGATTGATATGGAGCAACAAAGAAATGGTCATGCCTGTACACAGGGAATGGACGGACAGGGAGCTCCTGCAGGAGCCAAGTGAAATGACTGAGAAGAAAGAAGAGGAGGAAGAATCATGGATATCTGGCTTTCTACTTCAGAACCTTCAGCCCAACAAGCAAGGTTGTTGGGGCCCCTGGGTGACTCAGTCTGTTAAGCATCTGCCTAAACCTCAGATCACCGACCCAGGGTCCTGGGATTGAGCCTCGCATCAGGTTCTCTACTCAGCAGGGAGCCTGCTTCTTCCTCTCCCTCTGCCTGCGGCTCCCTCTGCTTGTGCACTCGCTCATTTTCTCTCTCTCGCTCTCTCTGTCAAATAAAAAAGTAAATAAATAAAATCTTTTTAAACATTTAGGTCGTCATTTAAGCGCAAATTTCGATGCAAAATTATCTGGTTGTGCCACTGACATACCCTCATTAGGATTTCATAAAAGCAGGCCAAAAGACCTTTTGTCCCAGCTCTCGTCTGTCACCGTAGGACGAGCGGCGGTTTATTATTTGAGAAACAACAGGAGTGGTAGTTACTTCTGAAGTATCCAATGGGGCCATATAAGGCAAGACTAACAGAACATGTGTAGGTATCCGTCAGCTTGTCTTCATTTTTTATTCATGTTTGTTTTTCTCTACCAGCGTTAGGAAAGCCAGTGTCTTCCTAGTTAGGCTTGTTTTCTGAGGAGGTGCCTCCATGGCTGCCTCAGGGAGGGAGACATCTGGGTTCCCCACCTTCATGTCAACCGGGACAGCTCTGGTTTTAATTCATACAGTGAGCCTCCAGGTATGAGATTATTTTAACAACAATGATGAACAACAGAGCTCTGGGTTTTTAAAAATTTCATTGTACGTGAGGGTCCAAATACTGACACTGCCCCTGGGGAACTGGATCGTAGGCAAGATGTTGTGTGTATTCCATGTCTCAGTAAAAGGACATAACAAGAGTATGTAACTGAAGGTCGTTAGGGGGATTAAGTAGACAGAAAATGCTGGGTGTTAGGTTCTGTTATCATTGTCTCATTTAAATCCTCAAAATTGGCACGCCTGGGTGGCTCAGTTGGTTAAGCATCAGCCTTCAGCTCAGGTCATGATCCCGCCGTCCTGGGATGGAGCCCCACATCAGGTTCCCTGCTCAGCGGGGAGTCTGTTTCTCCCTCTCCCTCTGCCTGCTGCTCCCCCTGCTGTGCTCACTCTCTCTCTCTGTCTCTCTCTTTCTCTGACAAATAAATAAATAAAATCTTAAAAAAATAATAATAAATCCTTGAAATGGCCCCTCTGAGTAAGGCAGTATTACTGTCCCCTTGTGTGGATGAGACAAATGGGGCTTACAGAGATTCTGTGTCTTGCTCAAAGCCCTAGTCCATAAAGGGCAGAGCTGTGATTCAAACATGAATCTAGGTGATAGCAGAGCCGCTACCCTTAATTTTACACAGGGTGAAGTGTAGGTGAAGTCCCCAGATAATCTGAAAATCACAAATTTAGCTTTCAGCAAAGATAAGGAGATTCAAGTTGACTTTTTTTTTTATGATATTGACTTTTTAAAAGTTTAACATTCCAAAGCTGCTTACATAAAATCAGCTATTTTAAATGGCATATGCATCGTTTCCAAACAAAGGGGAGAAGACACAGAACGATATAAATTAGCATGGGAAGAGAAGCAGAAAGATGCATCTAGATCAATCATGCCTTTTGCATTAGCAGAAATATTGCAAGGACCCTCAAGAACGCACTTATAAATTCATTTTGAAAACTTCTTAACTGGTTTCCCCTCTTGCAGCTGCTACCCTTTAGGTTGTGTGCTGCATTAAAAGAATAAAAAATCCTGCCTTCCAAGTAGGCCCAGTGTCACCCTTGACCTCCCTGATTAGCTGGGAGCATGGGGAACTTTGCAGCACACATCCCCCCTGGACTCTAGGATTGCAACCTCAGGACCTGCAGAGATAGCCCTTTATCCTTTATATGTGGAGAAAAAGATGAATTTCCTTTTATGGGGTCACAGTGTTAGCCTCTATTTATCTTTCCCCATTTTACTTTGAGATATTATAAATAATAAAACAAAAATCACCTCCTAACATGAAAAGCTCCCTCTTACTGAAGTTTTCGGTCTTTCTTCATGATTATTGGCCTAAACTGAATACTCCAAACTTCATGGGTCAGCGGGGTTTATGAATCCCCAACAAAGTTTCACCATGTCCACCCTCACTGAGCCGTGGGGTGGTAGTAAGATTCTTCCAGAGCCGAGTGGAAGAGCTGAGTTCAAGTCCTGCCTCTACCAAGTGGCTGAGTGACTTTGGGTAAATTGCCTTGGCTCTCTCTGTCCCAATTTAACAGAATTCAAACGGTGATGAGAATAATCATTCATCCATCTACCCAATCACTTTTACCAAGCATAAGCTTAGATACTGTTCCTCAGTATCTGGGAAAAAGGAAGGTGAACCGTACAAAATTTCTTAATTCAACTGCTCACCATCTCTATCAGGAGACAGACATCTAAACAGATCAGAAGTAAAGAGAAAAGGAGGGACCCTGAAAAGAGATGTTTCTATGTGAAATCGCCTCTGGGGAGGCAGGAGGAATTGACCATGAATAAGAGCTTCCCAGCCTCAGCTGGAAACCGCGCATTTGTCTACCTCACAAGGTTATTGGGAGGTTCAAATGGCATAGGGAATTTTAATCCTTTGAAAACTCTGAAGAGCAATTTCTGTGTGAGGCAGATGCTTGTGGCTGGCCTGCCCATATCCCCTGCCTTTGCCACTTAGATGCAAACCGGGGACTTAAAGCTCCAGCACCTGCACGTCTCTGCCTGAGGGGTGCTACCTACCTCCAGAGCCTGCATCCCTTGCCACCTGTGCGGAAGGCAGCCTGGACCAACGCATCCATACACCCCACTCTGTGACCAGTGAGGCCCTTAACCAAACGAATAGCACCACTGCCTTGGCCTCCAGGTGGAAAAACCAAGGCCCGAGTTCTTTACTAACTGCCAGAATTTCCCCAGCAGGCCTGAGCCCCAGTGGTCTACAGTATTGACTTGTTTGATGATGGGCCATGTATTGGCTGCCTTCCCTTCCTGTGCCACTTCCCTACTTCCCCCTCCCCTCCCCACCTCATGGGGTTTTCTTCACTTGCCAAAGAAACACTTACACATGGGTCCTGATCCCTGGGTACGCTTCTGAGAGAACCCAAACTAAGACAAGATGTAAGCCATCTTGTATTATTATACTAGTACATTTTGACATGTGGCCAGAATTCTACACATTATTTTGCATGGAAAAAGCACGGCTTTGTATTTGTAAATCCTCTTCTGCATAGTTAGGATTTGATCCACTTTAGCCATTATAACATAATACCTGCCTAAGAATTTCTTGAATCCATCTGACCCACCCTGCTCTGGCTGAAGCTTTTATCTCTCACCCGGATTTCCACATTATCCTGGCTGCCCTCTCTGGCTCTAGTCTTTCTCCCCAACAAATCCACCCTTCTCACCATCTGCAGAGACAGGCACTGGAAAGTAATTCTGACCAGACCCCTCTCAGCCCAAATAGCACTATTGGGTAAATTTTAAAAGGCTTCTGTTACTTACCACACTCTTGTTCTATCTAATGGAAAACTGTTGTAATACTCCGGTGTCTGTAGAGCAAGATGCTCGATGGTCATTTTCAAGGAAATTGACAAAATAATACACAAATCTGCAGTGTCCACAATGTGTGATGCCCACTGAAATGTACATCCTTTTGCACTGCATAACCTCTACAACTGTACAGAACCACCGTGGTTCTGAAAACTCCCTGCTTCCATAAACACCTTGTGGGTTCCTAGTATACAGCATCCCCAGTTTGCAACAAAGTGGCAGATGACCCATCATTTTCTGGCCATGTGACCTTGGGCAAGTGATCTCACATCTCTATATCTCAGTTTCTTTGCTGGTAAAAAGGAGATGACATCATTACAGATTAGATAAGCCAATGCCTATAATTAATAGTGCTTGATGGCAGGTACACAATACATCTTAATTATTATTTTTATTATAATGTCAATAAACATTCAAGAATGGAGGTCCCTCTGTTTATACCAAACAGGCAATCCTCTATGAAAAACATATTTTTTGCTTCATCCAACTATATAATCAGAAAGGTGATGAACACTATGTATGTTAGTATATTTTTGTCTACACAACCACTCTCTGCGCTAGAAAGGTTCTACTTTTGATGATGAGACTGAGAAGAATGACTATGGCTTGCTTTTGGTCACAGGTAAGTTAAGAGTCAGAGGCTGAACCAAATCTGGCCTGTGTGGTTCCAAGCTTGTGCTTTTAACTGAGCTAAAGGTGGAGCCTCACAGTCCCACTGCAGGCTCAGATAGTGGGGGATGTTGGCGGACAGGGCACAGGCAGAGATGTGAAAAGGAAACCCAATATAGAGCAGCTTGTTCAAAGGCTCAGCTCACTGACCATAAATATTGTAAATTCAAGGAACACGTTTTTTGGGTTAGTTTGAAGTGTTCTTGTGTAGAAAGTTGGGAGATGAGATTAAAAGGGAATAGTGGACACAGAGTAAGGAAGGATCCTGGGTGCTATGCAAGGATTTCTTTATCTCCAAAACTCTCCGAAAGCAAAGGGACAGATCACACCAGGTGCTGACAAATGGATGTTGATGTCGAACAAACAGAGCTCTCATTCACTGCTGGTGAGAATACAAAGTGGTACAACCACTGTGGAAACAGTTCGACAATTTCTCCTCATGTTAATCATTCTCCTATCACATGACCCAACCGTCATGTACCCAGGTATTCACACAAGAAAAATGAAACTGTGTATCTATAAGAAGACAAGAACGTTCTTAGTATATTCTTTCCTAATAGCCCCAAATTGGAAACAAACCAAATGTTCATTAATAGAAGAATAGATAAAAACAACTGTGCTGTTTTCACGCCGTAAGATCGTTATCAGTAATAAGACGGGTTGGACTAAGAAGGCACTCAACAACATGGATAACCCTAAAAATATTATGCTAAGTGCCAGAGGTCACACTAAAAGGCATATGCTGGGGGCGCCTGGGTGGCTCATTGGGTTAAAGCCTCTGCCTTCGGCTCAGGTCATGATCCTAGGGTCCTGGGATCGAGCCCCACATCCGGCTCTCTGCTCAGCAGGGATCCTGCTTCCTCCTCTCTCTCTCTGCCTACTTGTGATCTCTGTCAAGTAAATAAATAAAATCTTAAAAAAATAAATAAATAAATAAATAAATAAATAAAAGGTATATGCAGTTTGTTTTCCTTTATATTAAGTTTTAGAATAGGCGAAGTTCATCCATAGTGATAAAAATCAGAACAAGGCTTGCCCGTTTGCTAATGGGGTGGGGTTAGTATAACTGAAAGGAGGCACGAGGGTATTCTCTGAAATGATGGAAATGATCTATATCTAATGGTGATGGTGGTTAACAGGTGCAAAATTCTGTCAAAACTCATCAAACTGTACACTCAGATTTAGTGTATTATAATGTATGTAAAATAGATCTTTGGAAAAATAAAAGTACCCCAAAAAATAGATCACAAAACAAAGAACTGCCTTTGGTTAAGTTACCTACAGATTGGGTGTAAACTCTATTCTTACAAATCATACAAATTTAGGGTTCAGTAGAGGAACTTGGTTATGGAAGTCTTACAAAGCTTCTCTTCCTTCATTCTTTAACAAATATTTGTTTTAACAAATATTTGTTTAGCACAATGCTACCACTCAGGATCTGGGTGATTTGGCACAAACGACTCTCAGTGTTCGGTTCACTCATCTGTGAAATGGGGATGGTAATAGTACCTACCTCGTGGGGTTGTTGTGGGGACTGAAGGCGTGAATATATGCAAAATTCCTAGACTTAGTACTTGCACATGGTAAGGGTTAAATAAATGCTAGTGATTCATATTATTATCCTCAGTTATGTGCCAGGCTCATAGTATAGACACAGTAATAGGACCTAGTTCCAGTTCTATAAAATTTATGATTTCAAAGAAAGGAGAAACAATAAACATGTAAATGAATATGCTTGATATGATCACAAAATTTGAAAACTGCTCTGAGTACATAGATGACTGTCTTGGAATGGAATATCCATTCAAACTGAAAATAATCAGCCACCTAAATCAAATCAAGTTCAGATAGTCATTTATTGTTCTTCAGTATTATTATTGTAATGATGCCTCTATTCCTGGCGTCTGAAATTTGGAGCTCCCAGGGCTCAGGCCTCTGACCTTTATTCTTCTGTGTCCTAGCTTAGTCCTAGGTGACCTCACTCTTTCATGAGCTGTGATGCTGAGTTCATGCCTCTGAACCCAGCATCATGGCTGAACTCCCATGCATATAAGGACATCTAAATCCAAATTCTCCATCCTCAGCCACCCCAAACTGCCCTTTCCTCAGTGCTTCCTATCTTGGAAAGAGCAGCTCCATTCTCCCGCTGCCTTGTCCTGGCCTGCTTCCTTTCCTTTTCTCATATTTCATACCCACTAGTCGGCAAATCCTAAAATCAGTCATTCCTAAGCGCACGATGATGCCTTTCCATCTAGAATACAAGAGCTTCCTAAGGGATCATAGGGCATCCAGTCTTGCTCCCCCAGAACTAGTCTCGGCACACCAGCCAGGTGACCTTTCCAAAACATTAAGGATCCACGGCCTTCTTCTGCTTTAAACGCTCCAGCAGGTTTCCTTCACCCTGTCCTTTTCACAGCCTATGAAGCCCAAGACAATCTGTCCTGGACTACCTCTCTGTCCTCTCCTACTACTCTCTCTCTCTCTTGCTCCCTTCTCCAGCCACACCAACCTCCTTGCTGTCTCTTCAATATACCAGTCAAACTCCTACCTCATGGCCTTTGTACGTGCTGTTCCCTCTGCCTGGCCTATTCTTCCTCCAGATAGTCTCATGGGTCCTTCCCTGACTTTACTCAAATCTCTGCTCAAATACGAGCATCCTCACTAAAACAGCACATACACTCCCACCCCAGTCTCTAACTGCTTTTCTCTGATTTTCCCCCCTAGTGCCTGACATTCTATTTTATTGGTTTATTGCCCTAGCTTGAATATAAGCCTGATGGGGCAGAGACAGTCCTTGTATCTTTTGGTCACAACCCCAGGGACTAGAATGGTGCCTGACACACAGGAGATCCTCAATTGATTAGTGATAGATGAATGAATAACTATTATCTTAATTGATGTAGAGTTTCCCAGTTTACAAAGTAGCTACATATACAGTGTCTTAACAAGCCTTCTAACAGTTTGTGGGATAGGCTCTGTTATCTCCATTTTGCAGATAAGTTCTAAGTCTGCTTACTCTTTTTGAAGTCCCTTGTTCAAGGTCATGCAGCTCTTGGTTACATAGGTCAAACCCTGGTCTTTTGCCTTCAAACCCAGCTTAATAATCATAATCATAAAGTATTATTAACAATATTTAACAGTCTATGAGTAATCCTCTTGATGTTTGTAGTATTTCATTTAACAATGCTTTGAGGTAGGTACTCTTCTGACTGCCATTTTACAGAGGAAGAAATTAAGTAACTTACCCAAGGTCACAGAGCTGCTAAATGGCACAGTCAGAATCTGGGTCCTGGGTACTTGACTCTTAGGACTTGTTCTCCAATCAACTAGCCCACTAGGCATAGCCTGTGAAGTGAACAGAACTAAGTAAACTGTGGAACTCAAATGGACAAATACCAAATTTGTTCTAGGACTTTCTGCCATCCTTAAGCTCTTTGCTTTTGCAGAATTTAGCAGAACGTTTCTCTCTCTAAGATGATGAAGTGGAGAGTTGTATCTCAAATTCAATTTACATTATTTTGCTTTCTGCTATTCATCCATCTTTGAAATGTTTGAAATAGTTGTTTCTGAACTGAGAGGTCACTTAGGATTCACGGGCAGGGCTTGTGGCGCTTCTGGTAGTTTGTCCTTCTGCCTCCTCCGGTAGCTTCGTGGTGCTTTCGTGGCCAAGTGCACAGGCTGCCGTTCCCTCTGAGCTTCAGATTCTACTCCTCCTCCTCACCCCATGACATGTCTTGTTTCATAAATTCTTGCCTTCAGTGTATTACATAACCTACATTGTGGAACATTCCATTTCTATTCCTTTCCTTTCTTTTCTTTTTTCAGAAAGGAGGAATCTATTTGATTGAATGTGATGGCACCGGAGGCAGATTTGTGGCAAAATTTTAAGTGGTGAGAAATCTCTCTCAGCTACCTGGATTTTGAGAAGCAAATTGTGATTCCCTAACTCACTTTGTATTGAACTGGACAAGTTAGATGAATTAAAATAGCTTTATTGGCTTGTCTTCTTGTCTCCAGGTCAAGCAAGTGTCTGCACGGGCTGCCTATTTTCTTCTCTTTTTGGATATTCAAATTATTAACTTGAAAAGTATGCATGAAGTTACACAAACACAGCTGGGTAACTTTAAAATATCAAACCCCTTGGATCTTAAATAAGCAAGCACTCAGATGTTGAAAAGCAAATCAAGTATTTTAATTGTTTCTTAGTTCTTTATAACATAAAGGTTCTTAGCATTTATCTGGGAATAGACTGGGTTCCTTCGGGGCAGCACAGAATCTGCTCATCCAGGTATCCCCACCATCTGGCACAGGTAGGTCTGTTCACCCAGGTATCCCAACATCTGGCACATAGTAGGTGATCACAAGAGTAGGTGATCAACATGGTAGGCACTTGATAAATATATGTTGTAGCTCTAGTACCGTCTTTTATTGCCTACTTGCAGACTTGTGTCACATACTTTCCATGCACAAGTGTGTGTGCACACGCACACGTGCACACTAGGTTGTGAGCTCCCAGAGGAGAGGATTTGTGTCTTGTTCATCTCTGCATTCCCCAAAGAACCACCAGATAGCAGGTGATAATTAAATGATCACTAAATTGAACAGCACAAGGATTTTAACTTCTCTTACTTGATTCATATGCCCTTCGCCCACCCCACCTTGTCCATTTGGCTCTGAGACCAGACTGCCTAAAACCATCACATCAATCTAATCACGTATTTGAAAGCCAGAGACCTTGAAATTATTTAAATCAAGTTCAGAATTACATTTTTAAATTTACTCCAGCCATCTCATAAGTAGATTTAGCAACTAGCTAACTGCTATCCCAAGAGGAAGAAAAAAAAAATAAAACCCAATAGCATAAGCCTAATGAATGTGGTCAGACATACCATGTAACAGATGTCCAACGTACTGCCATGAGCTTAAATCATAAATATGATGGCTCTGTTTGACATAGCAAAATATATTAGAAGTGTTTCATCGGTCACTGGGCAACTTGGTAGATGGGAGGGGAACGATCCTGAAAAATGTAGGAGCTCTGACCAGGAGCATCTCACAAGGAGCCCTGGAGAAACACAGATAATCTGTTTGCAATGATTCATCAAGTTGGTTCTTTGTTTCCCTAATTTGAGTGTCAAGTGCAACCATACAATAAAGAATTGCCAAGACCCGATAAGATTCTCTTCTGGCTGCTGCTTTTCCTGCCCTAACAACTGGTACTATTCATGCCTAGAGCACAAGTTGAATAAATAGCTTCAAGGCTGGCAATATTGGATGTGTTTTGAATTTTTTGTTTTCCCTTAAAAGGCAAAATCCTATGTGTGTCTTGCCTTCCCCCAAACACATTGCATGGATAGTCACTGTGGTACCAATAATTTTAACTTTCTTAATACTAAGTATGGAAGGATGCCTCATAAGTTAAAAATAGTTCCTGTTGTATCATCAGTGGAGCAATGGATTACTGAAGATTAAAAAATGATTGTAATGCCTTTTTTGGCCTTGAGAAAGCTCTTATTGTGCCTATGGTTCAGTTGGCTTGCTGATCATTTCCATCTTAATGTAATCTTTAACATTACACTGCTACAGGTGAGGTGTTAAGTAAAACAGTAAGACAACTATTCTCGCTGAGCAATTTCACAAGAAATATGTTTTTTTGACTAAATTAGACATTTAACAAATGCCATTTGTAATTCAGCCCGGGGAGGAGGAGGGAGAATGTCCTTAAAACAAGCTATTGATGTGAACTTCCCAACATAAGACAATAATTTTTAAAAATTTTAATCTATATTCTAAGTGTGAAATTATGTACTGTCAGTGCAATAGACCAATACAAGGAGAACACCAAAGTCCTTAGGAGTCTTAAAAAATAAACAGTAAGCAGTTTTATCTCCAGCAGCCAGAAATCTTTCCTCACAATTAGGAAGAATCTACAGGTCCAGTTAATCATGTGGCTATGATGTGCTGAATGTTTCTAACACTTAAAATCATTTAAATGACGGCTAGAAACCTCAAAGTTCTGTGAGAAATATAAACTGTAATATTTAAAATAAGGAAATGAATTAAATAATTTAGATGAAAATTTAGATATAAAGGTTGCATGACAGTAGCTGGCTTTAAAAAGTAAAATACAGGGGGATGTTAGAAAGCCTACAATCAGACAGCTGAAATAATAAATAATTTTTTGGAAAAAATATTTCCTGTCAGATTTCCCCATGCTAGGAGCATAAATGCAAAAACTATAAATAGAGCAAGTGACATTTGGACAGTTGACTTGTTTTTATCAAAATTACAAAAAGAATTTAGTTTGAAAATTTTCAAATAGCTATCGTGTTCTGAATCCAAGTGGGTTCTCCTTCCTTTTTACTTGATGACTTCATAAAAGATAAATAAGCCCTTGGACCAATAGGTGGGTACCCTAGCACGGTTAACTCTCTCGCCCCAGAAATTCCACTAGGCTGAAAAGATTATTACTTGGGGGCGGGAAGGGGCGATGCAGAGGTCTTTAGGACCCAGCAGGCGGCGGCAGGCGGCAGTTGTGTAGATCACTGAGAGACTACGAGGGTCCGGTTCAGTTTTAATTCTGTCTCTAATCTCTGCAACAGCCGCGCTTCCTGGGTCCCGCGGCTCTCCTACCCACTCAGGCGCCGCCGCCGGCCGGCGAAAATCAGAGCCGCCCGCCCCCTCATCACCCACCATGGAAACCCTCCAAGAAAAAGTGGCTCCGGACGCGTGTGCCTGAGGATTCCTCACAAAAGAGGTGCCCAAAATGAAGACCCTGATGGTGAGTCATTTGTGGCAACTCCTCTGAGCAGAGGCGGGGACCCCCGGACGCGGCGTCCTCAGGGCGCACGGGAGAGCTCCAGGGGCGCCTAACCCTGCGCCGCGAGGTCGCTAGTTACAAAAGGACAACTTTCCACCTGCTCCGTGTCCCCTTCCGGTTCTCCGGTTCTGCCTGGCTCGGAATCCCAGAGCCGAGGTGGGAACTCGGCTTGCCTCGGCTTCTGGATCTCAGGCGAGAGGTCTGGGGACCTACGGAGAACTGGAGAAGCGGTGGAGAGGTGGGCGCGTGGCTCGGGGGCAGGGGGATGCCCAAAAGCAACAGCCTGGCAAAAACTAAGGGGGGCGGGGAGGGGGGGGGAGGACCTTTGCAGACTTTGTTGGTTTTCTTGTCGGATTTCAAACTTGCAAGAATCGCGGAGGTAGAGCCGCGCGGGTCCAGAAAGGACCCGGTGCGAGGGCTAGAGGGTTCCAGCCGCCGAGCTGGGGGAGGGAGGTCCCTCCGAGAAGTCCGAGCCCACCTCTGCCCCGGCAGCCGGCGCACTTTCCCTCCCCTAGCCGGGCGCCGCGCACCACCTGCCCTCTGCCGAGAGATCTGGGAGGTGGCGTCGGCCGAAAGCAGCAACGCTCGGGAGCATCCCCTGCCGTACGCGCGGGGACGGTGCCTCCCTTGCCCCGGCCGCGCGCGGGGGACTGGGATCCGGGCCACCTCCCTCCAGCCTCGGGCCTCCCCCGCGCGTCTGACCGTCTCGCGCGTGTCCCCGCCGGCGCGCTCCTCCGGGGCTGCCTCTCAGCGGCTCTCCTCTGCTCTCTCCCGCCCGCCCGCCCGCAGCGCCATGGTCTGGCTGTGTGTTTAGCGCTCACCACCATGTGCACCAGCTTGTTGCTCGTGTACAGCAGCCTCGGCGGCCAGAAGGAGCGGCCCCCGCAGCAGCAGCAGCAGCAGCCGCCGCCGCAGCAGGCGGCGGCGACCGGCAGCGCGCAGCCGTCGGCGGAGAGCAGCCCCCCCTCGAGGCCCCGGGCCCCCGCGGGACCGCAGCCGCTGGACGGATACCTCGGCGTGAGGGACCACAAGGTGACAGCTCGCTCGCCGGCGCGCACGCCACCCAGCCAGGGGATCCCGCACACCTGAGCCTGCCCCCTTTCCCGGGGCTGGGAGGCGCCGTGAGTAGGTGCCATTCGGAGGATGCAAGGGGGAGCGGACCGGCTGGGGTGGGGAGGGATAGTTCCTTCTCGGTGTGAATTCCTGTTTGGAGTCGGAGGTAAAGTTTTTCCGGGAAGAGGGGTGAGACGAGTGGACCCAAAGCTCAGTTTCCTTACAGGAACTGGCCTGGAAGTAGAACCTTCTGGTCCCCAGAACTGCAACCGCGGGTGGGTGCCGGGTGCCTGAAGCGTCGGGTTTGGCCGCCCAGTCGCGCGGGGGTGGGAGGAGAGCCGGGATCGCGCGCGTAACGCCGGAGCGTGGCCCGCGGGGAACTGGAGGGTGAGTGGCAGCCAGTCCGCGGCGGCTGCTCCGAGATTCCTCTCTGATCTCGGCGCTCCGGCTTGCTCTGGGCAGAATTACCACCGCCTTGGGGAGCGGTCCCAGGCAGGCGCGGAAGGCTGGAGGCACAAACTCAGCTTCCATTGGCTTGAAAACTCATCATTGAGGACCTGTTTTTCTCTGCCTTCCGGGAAGCCACAGCATGGCTTGGCTAATAATTAATAAGATGAAATTTTTTTTTTTTTAAATTGAGCCTCCTTCCCCCCCAAGTGATAAATCTCTGGTTTTAGTGCGCGAAGCCTCTGGGAGAATTCTAATCAAGTTCCCTGATTCTGAATAGATATTTTAATATAGTTTAAATATATATTCCCCATTATTTGAAGCTGCTAATATGTTTTTATTAAAACACAATTCCACTCTGTATCTGCTCTAAAAAGGCTGGAGGATTTCTTGAAACCACCCAGCTATTCCGCTTTTTATATTACTCGATTTTATATTTGTGAACTAAAGTATTATTTAGCAGGTGGTCCTTTTCCGTGAAAAGATTGGTCTTAACCTTTATGAAAAAGTCAAACTTTTTTTAAGTGACAGTCAAAATATTTCCACTCATTTGTGCAATGCATCTTGCAAAGAGGATTTTGGGGGGTAAACATTCTATGCAGCTGCTAGGGATCTTTGAATGCTTGTGGGAAAAAAACCAACATATCATGAAATGTGGATGGATAGATAGATAGACCAATAGGTATAATGTATAAGAAATGCTAGGTATAAAACAGTACTGTTGGGGTACAGAAATGAGAACCATTACTGTCCAGGAAGGGTTAAGGACATTCTCTCTGAAAAGGTAGACTTTGCCCTGGGGAGAATTTGGGGAAGCAGAAAAGAGGAAGGGATTTCTTTAGGAGGTGATTTGGGGACTGGGGAGAGGGCTAGTAATAAAATCTTGAAATCAAAAGTAGAGAGGGTCTTCAGTTTTTCAATAACAGCTTCACTTTTCTCTTTAAGATGTTGATTGATTACATTCTTTGTATTTCTAAGCAACCTATAAGGGCTGGAGTTCTAGAAAACTTTAGACATTGGCTTCTGACTGGATGGATGTGATGTTTATGTGTAACTGGTATAGGATGAATATATTGAACTTGGTGGATTTTCATAGTGTTGTTTAGTGGAAATGGCTGTATAGCACTTGTGAAGCTTTGATTAATGGGGTGTCAAAAGGTAAATTTGCTGAAAGCTTTGATCTGCCTTTGGGATGGTATTCCTAATACTTTTCTTCCTGTGTTCTGCTGGATGGACAGCAGCTAAGAATATTGATAGCATACGGCAAAATATGATACCCTCATGTTTGTTTTCAAAAATGGTGTTTATTCATGTAAATATATTGGATTCCATTTTCAGTGGATTGGAGTATTATTCATTAAAATGAAAAACAGCTCTTTTTTGAAAGGAATGGTGAAACTCTTTATGAGAAATTGGGCTAATCTATAGTAAAGGGTTTTATAAACTGTGATGTGTTATATGGATGATAAATGTGCGAAAGTTCTTAAAAATTCTTAAAAGAGAATTATAAACGTGACCAGGAAGGTCTTTGCATCCAATGAATACCAGTGGAATTCTTCCATAGAAAACCAATAGGGTCTTCAAATTCCATGCTCCAAGGATTCAAGATTTTACCCCACCCTAAGCAAAAGAACAAATGCAAATCTTTTTTTTTTTTTTTAAACAAATACAAATCTTAAAATCTATGCCTTCTCTCTAGGCATTATTCCAGTTGTCCCACTGAACCACATGAAAACTTCTCAAAATGTCGTCACTTGACTGCTGGCTGGAAATTGGATGAAGTTTTATTTTTGAGGGTTATAGGAAGGTTCATGTAGTGTTAAGTTGTTATTTACTTCGGTTTATTTAAGATCTTCCAATAGTCTTGCTTAAGCAGAGGTAGAAATTTGTTAGAATATTGCTAGGATTTTTTTTTTTTTTCCAGATTAACACAGGAGAGGTTAAGAAATCAGGATTTTCTATTCTCATTATGTTGCCAGATGATGCCCTGATTGCTTTTTTTTTTCACTCTCATATCAGGCCTTAGAAAAATTATAGGATGTGCTGAATGTGATGACCACCAAGCCATATGCTGCTGCATACTGAATCAGAATTCCAACAGACTTTATTTGCCATTGATTTACAGAATCTGGAAAGAGTTGCAGATACCATTGAGGAAAATATTCACATCTCCATGGCTGGTGGTCCAGAAGTCTGATAAATACGTAGTGTTTATGTTCAGTTACATGGTGGTATTAACATTATAGCTCTAAGATTAAATTCAACAGGTGGTCCTAATCCCCAACACCTGAATTTCTCAAATTACAGCCTGTCTGCAATGATAGTCTTGTCTCATACGGCTGCAGACTAAATTACTGTTGAGATTAAATCACTGTGTGCTTTTGTTGAAAGACATGCTGCAAGTCAAGCCGGTGATGAGCAATGTGTGTTGAAGCTTAAAATATCACTTTCCATGGTCATATTCTCTCCTTCCCCGTTCACAAACGATGTGAGCTGAAATTGTAATTCCAGTGTGACTAAGTGAAGGCTACTTGGAGTTTCTTGTGATAATGAAGACATTTCATTTTCTGTTAGAGAGATTCTTTCTCTTCATTTCCAACCCTTTTCCCCAGACCTCTTCCCACCAACGTTTCACCAACTCGTTTCAATCTTGTTCGCATCTGTCACTGCCGGTACTGTATCTGTATCTGCCATTAGTGTTCTGGTCCCCAGTTTTGGAGCCACTGATTTCTAAGCAGATCAGCCAGACAACAAGCAAAGTCAATTTTCATGCCTTTAGAAACCTTCTGTATTTAGAACTATAGCATAATGTATAACCAAACTAAAGCATGCGGGGGTGCGTGTGCGCACACAAACGCATATAGACAGACACACACACACTAAATCAAGCAACCTTCAGAGAAAAGCTTCAACTCTCCCAGCAGAGTGGAAGGGAACATGGAGTGTATTCTGTTTCCAGCCTGGATCTGGTCTGGATAGATAAAGTCATTTGCTGTCTGGTGGACCCTGTGAAATGAAACTATGAGCGGATTCCCATTTCCAGTGGACAGGAGCCCTTATCACAGGAGGCCCACTTGTCACCTGGGCTGCCCTTTTCTAAGATGGTTTATGAAGGAGCAGTGATCAATGGGGTCTGAAGCTGAGCTGCTATCTCCTTGCTTCAGTAGTAGCTCCCAGGAACGGATTTTAAACATACTAATAACATGCTTGTCCTTGGTTCTTTCTTTCCTTAAGCACTCAGTTATTCAGACAAAACGGAACTGCTGGGAGGTAACAGTATGTTTGCTATTAATTCACAGATGTCCAGCTGGAGTGATAGGACAAGTCAATGTAAGAGTTGAAAAATAGTTCAAAACCAGAAAAAAGGCACATGACGTATAACTTACTTTAGAATTATTCTTCCTTTTAAAAAGTATATAAATGCTCAAATATAAGTTTGTACCATTTATTAGACCCTGTTTTATAATATTTGAGGCATCCAATCAACGATTGATAATTTGGATCTCAAAATCAAAGTGAACTCAAGTACTAAAATATAGTAATTACTAAAATGTAATCTGCCAATTGCAGATGATGAAGCCCTGTTAACACAAATCGGCAACCAAAAAGAATGATAAAATGAATGATTTTTCATGGGGGAGGAGTTGTGATAATGTGATTGCTTTTAACAGGAGAAGGGTTCATGTAATATTTGTTATAATATATAACCTTCCTTAATTCTAAGAGCCAGGAGTGTTTCTTCAGGTTCCCAAGGAATAATGCCAAGATACCCCCATGCCAAAGTCCAGACCACACTTGGTAAATAGGTCTGAGCTGGCTCCCTCTCCATTTCTGGGCATTCTGACCTCCTTGCTGGGCCTTGAAAACTCATTGTGCCTCAGGACCTTGGTACTTCTGTCCCCTCTCTCTAGAAAGCTCTTGCCCAAGAATTTGTACATGATTGCTTCCTTCTGGTCATTCAGTCCTCAGATCACATGTCATTTTCTAGATCATACTCTTTAAATAGCTCTCTCCTTAACAGTCATACTCTATCAGCCTGTTTTATTTTCCTAATACTAGTTTAACAATATCTGAGCGAATCTCAAAGTTGTCTTTGGTATTGTTTCTCCACCACCTCCCCCCACCCCAGGTAGAATCTAAGAGCAATGATAGCAAAGTATTTATACATCTTGTTGACCAGTTTCACTCCAGGCTCTAGAATAATACTTGACACTTAATGATCACACAGCAGGTATTTATTGAAGGAAAGAAGAAAGCAGAGTGTATGGGGAGAGGAGAAAGACAAAGCTACCTCACCCTATGTAAACTCCCTTCGTTATAAGAAGCATCAGTGCAGTCCCAAGGCCCTGGTATGTCTCATCTTTCCTAATTTGGTTTTCTACTACTACACTACTAGTAATAATAATGGAAGGAAGATGAAGAAATGATTTAAAACAAGACTCTTTGAGAATGAGATTTAGGAGTTTACATTTTAGCAGGCTTCCCTTACAACTCTTCTGCACATTAAAGTTTGAGAATCATCATTTGAAATGTTTTTAATCATCATAATGTGCAGTTCCATAGTTAATTTGTTTCTGGGTTTTTGAACTACTCATAGCCCAAAGTAAATATTCACTGAAGGCCTAATAGTTGCAAAATTGGGTATTCTGGAGGAAGAACAGAGTGTCTTCCATCAAAGTATCTTTGATCTAATTGGAGACAGAAGACAAAGAAGCAAGAAAGAAAGGTTAAGTAATAAAGCAAGTGCTGAATAATAATATGAAACCAGGAAACAATCAAGGCATTGACATTAAAAAGGAGCCAATTTCTGTGATCTTTCTCATCTATAAAATAAGTTAAATACTATTATTAATTGAGAAGTTATAAAACTTTCAAACTAAAATTGCACTTTTTAACCCTTTTTTATTGCGCGCGTGTGTGTGTGTGTATGTATGACATGAAATGAATACTTAATAAAAACTTGGATGTCAAAGCAACTTCAAAGAGGATAGTTGGGTTAAATTAAAAATATTCAATCTCTTTATGATTTTCCTTAAGGGTAGCATAGGGTCTTCTGGAATCTTGAAGGGAGCTAACCCTATTGCCCTGTTCAACTCTTTCTGTCACATGGTGATCATGTCTTCCAAACCAAATCTCATAACTCATGGCTTGAGAAATTTGTGTTGGCCACAAGACAAAACATTTACCATCATATCTGTCATAGAAACATGACAACTGTTAAGGAGGAGACTTTCCATAGCCTGTAGGGTCAAGTAGCAACTCACTCTAATTCCCATCCTATGAATGCTGAGATGAAGCAAGATTGGAGATGAGAAACTACTGAAAATTAAAACCCATCACTAAACAACAAATCATTGAAACCTGCTGTACATCTACTATATACTCCTTGAGTAGCTGTGAAGAATCTTAAGTATAGAAAGACCAAGAATTATTAGTTCTTAAATAATGGTATTATTATCTATACCCTATGAACCTGATTCAAGAGAAGAATTCCATTAGGAGTGAGTTTAGGATCGAGTGACTGATAAAAACTTGAAGGTGGGGTTATTTATGAGAGGCACTCTGATTCTTCTTCATGAGCTCTTTAGTCCTAACCTCTTAGAGTAGGCCTGGGACAAATAAACATGTTTATTGTGTGCCCTATTCAGTATGGTTTCCCAAATTAAAGTCACAGGCATGCATATTCTTTCAGTTTAGACAACATATCCGCAGGGAAGCCCTCCCTGACTTATAGCCTGGGTTAGATCTAAGCTATATGTTTTGTGTTCATAGCCAGGATCCCATGGTAATACTTATTCCAGCTTATTGTTGTTTCTTATCTCAACTTGCCTGTCTTCCCTGCTCTACAGTCAGCTCTTGGAGGCCGGGATTTTTTTTGTTTTCCCCTCATTCATGTCATTGTATTCTCAACCTTTAATATAATGTCTGATATGGAATGGGTCTTCAGTAAGTATTTGTTGAATAAATGAGTATAAATGAGAAATTTTAATTTCTTCTAAACTAATTCCACCTGAAAATTTTCTATTTGGCACTATGACACACATACCATTTCCCCTGCCACCAGTTGTAGTTCTGAAACTATTGCATTTCTATGTACTTGTCCTAATCCGATCTCTTAAAACATACTCAGAGTTTTGAGCTGGAAGAAAAACTTGAAAATTCCCAAAAGGGGTTCACAAGTGCTTGTGTGATTTGCTCAGAGTCTCCAGTGAGCGGCAGAGCTGGGGCTACAGTGTGGGTCTCTGACATGAATGTCATTACCATAGGGAAGTTTCAGTGCCAATATATTCTAAGCAGTGACTCAATATTATTTGAACAGAATTTATTAAAACGAAGAGCCTAGGCCTACCCAGTTATTGGAAAGAAATAAATATTTAAATATCTTACTATTCTGAAATGAATATGAGAATATGCCTCTGGGTATTCAAAAGAGCTTCCACCAACCACTGGCTTAGCAAGTGGGTACTTGAAAGTTCTCACAAAATGCATGGTACCCGTGTATTAGAACAATTGCAAATAAGAGTGGATTTTGCCTTTAAAAAGTAAACCAAGCCACAAGGACTGCCATGTTATTTGTGGAAAAATGTCATGAACAGATCACTCATTTAGCTGAATTACCTTCTCCACATGAAAACATCATCAGGTTAAGCAAGTGTTTGAAACACTGCCATTCTGCCAGTAACCATTGATTCCTCCTAAGTTCTGAGATGTAATACCTACTCTGAGGTAGAATTACTTTAGGCAGATAAGAAACCATTTTACCCATAGTAGGGAAAATTAACCTTGATAGTTGTTGAAGCTCAGTATGAAAATAGAACTTTTTATTATATTCTCTCTTAATGGCCAAGAAGGTGTCCATAGTGTTTCTGGGAAGCTCACAGAGTCTGAGAACACTCGGGCAGACTGAAATGCAGAGTTAAACCATTTTTTTAATAAGAAAGCATATTCAGGAAATTAATTGCACATATGGGGCCTCTCCACTGACTGAACTGCATTATTGCATTTCTAATTTACAGATCTGCTCATGTTTCTCGCTTGCCTCCAATGGCTTCCCATTGCCTAGAGGTTCAAGTTCAGACTTCACAGGCAGGCTCACAAGGCCCGATAGGGGTCTGTCTGGCCTAGTTCTCCAACCTCACTTCCCTTCTCCCCAAGCTCCACACACCCAGGGAATACATCTTGCTGTCTCACGCTTCCCTCTGCTTTTCCTCCATCATGGAATGCCCTTTCTCTTTTTTTCTCCCAGGTAGAGAACTAATCATTCATTAAGATCCAGCTCAAGCATCTCCTTTCCAGAGTCCTCCCACATATAACCTCTTTGCAGAGTAGATCCCACATTCTTTTTTTTTTTTTAATGATTTTATTTATTTATTTGACAGACACAGATCTTAAGTAGGCGGAGAGGCAGGCAGAGAGAGGGGAGGAAGCAGGCTCCCTGCTGAGCAGAGAGCCAGATGCAGACCTTGATCCCAGGACTCTGGGATCATGACCTGAGCCGAAGGCAGAGGCTTTAACCCACTGAGCCATCCAGGTACCCCTAGATCCCACATTCTTTTATGCCAGCCTTGCGTTGGTCAGTCAATCCCATATTGACTGAGTATCTCCGATGTGTTATACACAGGGGAGGAAATGAGAGGAAGGACATACCCCTGACCACAGGAAAGTCACAGTGGAGGAAATACTGTAATTGCTATTTGTTAGTAAGTGTTAAAATATTCTCTGTATCTTGTATCTGCTTCTTATCATACAATAATATTGTGGTTATTTGTCCACATGCTTGTCTCCCTGACTAGAATGTACATTTTTGTTTTTTAAAGATTTTATTTATTTGACAGACAGAGATCACAAGTAGGCAGAGAGAGAGGTGGAAGCAGGCTCCCTGCCCAGCAGAGAGCCCAACGTGGGGCTCGATCCCAGGACTTTGAGATCATGACCTGAGCCGAAGGCAAAGGCTTTAACCCACTGAGCCACCCAGATGCCCTAGACTGTACCTTTTTTAAGCCAAAGAATATAACTGAATCCATCCTGGTATCTCCAGAACCTAAAACTGTATCTCATATATATCAAAACTCAATAAATTTTTGTTGACTGTCAGATGAGAAGTGTCCTGTTGTAACAGTATATAATAGGAAGAGATTTGAACAAGTGTGGCTAATAGACTTACTAACCATAGGAATGGACAGAAGTGATAAGTAGGGGCAGAAGGACTTCACATATGTGATATTCATATCTTTAATTTTTAGTTCCCCTTTAAATACAGAGCAGCATCTGTTGACCCTTCAGAGTGGTAGACCAGGTGCTGAGATGTGGAAATGCCCATGTCCGAGGACAGTATGGTATCACGAGGCAGGGGACATATCCAAGCTTTTTACTTATTGTGAGCTCTTTGGCAAGTCACATGATGTCTAGGCCTGAGCTAGTCTGTGGAGGAGAAGAGTTAAATTCATTAATTACTTTTTTTACCAAGTAATATTGTGTACCCATATACCTGACATTGTGTTCAAGACCCAGGAGGCAACACTGAAAAGGTGTGATTCCCTAACTCCACGAAACTTATGTCTATTGAGAGGCAGATAAACAGACATGAAATTACAGTGCAGATTTGGGTATCAATATTTCCATGCTACGGAGGTTAGATTTTATCCTAAAAATTTTGAGGAAGTCTTTAAGGGTCAAATTGTAGGAGTGACTCCAACCAAATGTATCTTCGAATGGATTAACATGGCTTCTGTGTGGCACAGGTCAGAACAGTTCTGGTTGAGTAGAAGAGGGCCAGTTAGCAGACCGTTGCTGTGATCTCAGTGAATAATGCTGGTAGCCAGAGGAGGAAGAGACCCTAAGTTTCTGCCCACCTTATGTTTGTGTGGTTGCCCACCCCACCACATCAGTGTAGACTGTCTGGATGCGGCTCTCAATCAGCAGCTTAGTGGTTCAAGACTGCCTCTAAGGAGTTAGCAAAGAGAGTTGGAGAGTGATCCCAGATGGCACTCCAACGTTGTCTAATTTTGAACCTCACTGTGTATCTTAATACCACACATTGGAGCAAAACAATGGTGTTAATGGTTAAGGCCAAAGCAAGCCATTTCTGGAGATTCTATAATGCATACTGGCCTCCCAGGAATTAAAGTTTCCATCTGCAGCACAGCCAGTGGGGTGTGGGATGAGTGTACTGCCAGAGACTCTTATATAACAGTTCTACTCTGGAGAGACTTGCTTCTAGAATAACCTTGTCAAGTTGTTGCACGATAGATCTTACTGGGTATAGATCTGTTGGAAGTATGGGGTAGAGAGTGATTTCCTCCTTCCTTTCCCACAGACTTACAGAGAGAACAATTGTCTTTCTTCTAAATCACTTCGTTGTTAACAACTTCTAGGAAACGGCAAGTTTCTGTTTCACTTGCATCAGAAGGAAATGGGCCATAAATTAATGGAAAATTCTTTAAGAGGGAGTCTGAGTCCTAATTCATTAAAAAAAAAAATTGATTGGGAGTAAAAAAAAAAAAAAAGTAGATACTGGAACAAATTCTATTTTTATGGGGCCCATATGGGGTGACTTGGCCATGTCACACCTGCCAGGCTGCTGTCCGGGATTTCCAGTTGTCTCTCATTACCCATTACCCATAGTGTTTCCACTCAATACTGCAAATTATAAAGCTGGTTCATTTCATTTTTACTTCCCTTGTTTCAAGTTGTGAACAAAGTGCAGGAAGTGAGGACATTCAGCCAGAACATGGAAAAGGGAAAGAGGATTGTAGGAATTTGTATGTGTTCACTTCTAATGCCCCAGCCAGACTGATGAGCAAAGCTTTACTCTGATGCTCGAGCCATCACAAATCTCTTGAAGAAATATGCCCATTATTTTGATTTTTAATTAGTTAATTATTTTATTAATTTAACATCTTAATTTTGGGTTTTTTTTCAGTGTTCCAAGATTCATTGTTTATACACCATACTCAGTGCTCCATGCAATATGTGCCTTCCTTAATACCCACCAACAGGCTCACATAACCCCTCATCCCCCTCCCCTCCAAACCCCTCAGTTTGTTTCTCAGAGTCCATACCTTTCATGCTTCATCTCCCCCTCTGATTTCCTCCAATTCACTTTTCCTTTCCTTTTCCTAATGTCCTCCATGTTATTCCTTATGTTCCATAAGTAAGTGAAAATGTAGGATAATTGACTTTCTCTGCTTGACTTATTTCACTCAGCATAATCTCCTCCAGTCCTCTCCATGTTGATACAAAAGCTGGGTATTCATCCTTTCTGATGGAGGCATAATACTCTGTTGTATATATGGACCATATCTTCTTTATTCATTTGTTTGTTGAAAGGCATCTTGGCTCTTTCCACAGTTTGGCAATTGTGGACATTGCTGCTATAAACATTGGGGTACCGGTGACCTTTCTTTTCACTACATCTCTGTCTTTGGGGTAAATACCCAGTAGTGCAACTGCAGGGTCATAGATTAGCTCTATTTTTAATTTCTTAAGGAATCGTCACATTGCTTTCCAAAGTGGCTGTACCAACTTGCATTCCCACCAACCGTGTAAGAGGGTTCCCCTTTCTCCACATCCTCTCCAATGCATGTTATTTCCTGTCCTGTTGATTTTAGTCATCCTAACTTGTGTAAGGTGGTATGTTAGTGTGGATTCTATTTGAATTTCCCTGATGGCTAGTGATGATGAACATTTTTTCATGTATCTGTTGGCCATGTGTATGTCTTCTTTGGAGAAGTGTCTGTTCATGTCTTCTGACCATTTTTTGATGTAATCATCTGTTTTGTGTGTGTTGTTTGAGGAGTTCTAAGATCTATATAGATAGCTACATAGATCTTTATAGATATAGATATCAGCCCTTTGTAGTGTCGTTTGTGAATATCTTCTCCCATTCCGTGGGTTGCCTCTTAGTTTTGCCATATAGAAGCTTATTATTTTTATTGATGATTCTGTGTGGTTTGGGCTCAGTTTGAAATATGATGAGTCTTATCTCAAAAGTTCAGGATTTTCAGGACACCTGGGTGGCTCAGTTGTTTAAGTGGTTCCCTGCGGCTCAGGTCATGATCCCAGGGTCCTGGGATGAGTCCCACATCGGACTCCTTGCTCAGCGGGGAGGCTACTTCTTCCTCTGTCTGCCTCTCCCCTTCTTGTGCTCTCTCTGTCTCTCCCTGACAAATAAATAAAAATCTTTAAAAAAAAAAAACCCACAATTTCAGAAATTTAAAGTTAAGAGAGAGCTGTCCTAGAGAACATGGTATCCTGACTGAATGGGCTACAGTAGTGAAGTATAAAGATAAAATAACAGGATCCAGGACCAAGAGTAAGGACCAGAGCAAGAAATAACACTAGTTGTTTCTTCACTGTTAGCAGAGGGCCCTCTTTCTGCCCATACAGACACAAAATGCTGACTGGGTTCTAGTAACAGAGGCTTGTCATGGGCTCTGTAGTATCTACGATGAGGTCACAGTTAACTTGACGTTATTATATTTGAATGTGGTTTGATGTGCTGTTTGGTAACAGAACAGAACATCAGAGGACAAAGGAATCACTTTGTCGAAATAAGTTCATGTAACCAGGATGGACAAGAGTTGGGGAGATTAACAACCAGGATTTTTTCTGAACTAACCACCATAGGATCCCTCTAAGATGATAAGCTCATGTCCTCGAGGGAGTTATGAATCTCAATACTGACTCTTCTGCCAAGTGAAGAGTTCTTCTTACTGGACCCACAGAGCATCCTGAAAGTGTCTCACTTACTAGAAGATGTGAAGGATGGAAAGGGACCAGATCTTAATTTATGTATCTTTCAGGGTATCCTGCCAATCTATGAACACCAAAACTCAGTAGCATTTCATGCAAATTGTGCCCAGGGACTATATTTGAGTACATGGGAAGCCTTCGATCTGGGAAAACCTTTCTCTGCTTCATCCTCACTATAGCATGTTGAAAAAGAAATAAGGAAGAAGAGAGCCAGGGTCGTCTTCTGAAAAGCAAACTTAACCCCCTGCCCGGTTGTAAATGCATGTGTATTAATTTTCTTCTCAAAATGGCAAGAAGTAAAAAGAAAACAGCAATTATTTATAAACCTACCACCAAGACACAACTATTGTTAGTAATTTTTTGTATTTCCTTTCAGAATTTTTCATATACATCAGATGTGTGTAAATGTGATGTTTTAATGTAATTCCTTCCCATTTTTTTTTTATTCCTTTATGTAGGTTATGTGGGGTCTGTGTATTGTTTTGTCAATATGATGTCATCAGTGGTATAAAGGAGGGCATGAACTATCTGTTAGATCCTTACCTTGTTTGATAGCTTAAAACCAAAGCATATTCCAATTATAATTGGAATATTCAGGAAATATGTCTTGATAATTGTGCTAAATTCACCACTTATTAATCTTAAAGGTGTGTACATCCCTCTACTAGCTTGACATCCCCATTCTTTCCCTGTTGTTTACAGCCCTAAAGTACTTTTAAATTGTGGCTATGCCTCCTTCCCTAGCTTTGATCTCCTGCCTGTTTGCTCAGCTACGAATGTGTGCCAGAATTTTTTAAGTTTTAGGAATCATTCCCAGTAGCCCCTTAATCCTTCTTGTCACTTTTCTGTAAGTTCCTTCCAACCTATCAATCGTTATTTCAGGGGAATAGCCTGTGGCAAACTCCTTTAGGCTTCCAGGTCAGGGTTAGAGATGATGGTTGTCTTCATGGTCACTGGGTGGTTCCTGTCCAGATATGTATCTCAAGTTTGCCTTTATTTCCTGGGCTTCACTCTGTGGTTTGGTTCTCTGTCCATGTCTAGTACAAATCTAATCCTTGTCCATATACAGTACAGATATACTTGGACATAACTGTCTCTCTTAAAAAGAAATTTTATAGCACAAATTATTGTAATTATCACCTTCTTAATTAGCAAGTTTTCCTGTATTTTTCATCTTCATTTTATTAAACATCGTAATTCCCTTATCATATTTTAACCAACTTACTGAATTCTATGCCTGTTCTTCCTGACTGGTTTTTGTTTGTTTGTTTGTTTGTTTGTTAGTTTTGTACTCAAAGATGTCTTTGAGCTACTCTTAATTTCTTACATTTCTCAAATATGTGCTGTTATTTCTTCATTTAGGCATAATCTCAGGTCTTCTGTTACTCTTCTAGTCCACAAGTAGAATAATTCTGTCATTAGAGACGTCAGGACCTGCCTCTACTCTGATGGCTAACTGGCAGGAGATATATTTCCTATATCTTGGTTGGTAGCTTCTCAAGTCTGAAAACATGAGGTCTTTGCCAGCAAGCTCTTTATCAAACCAGTGCTTGTTTTTTTGCCCAAATTGTCTCTTTTATCCTCTTGATTGAGGCACCACTGAATCCTTCCCATCCATTTTAAAAAATATTTTTTATTGTGGTGACATATATATAACATAAAATTTAACATTTTAGCCATTTATAAGTGTATGATTCAGTGGCATTAACTACATTCCCGGCAACACTACCTATTTCCCAAAATTCTTCCTCACTCCAAACAGATTCAGTAACTATTAAGCAATAACTCCCCATTTTCTCTCCCTCCAGACCCTGGTAATATCTATTCTAGTTTCTGTCTTTAAGAATTTAGGCAAATTCTAGATAATTCATGGAAGTGGAGTAATTCAGTATTTGTCATTTTATTTTATTTGTTATTTCATTTCATTTAGAATAATGTTTCAAAGTTCACCCAAATCATTGAATGCATCAGAACTTTGTTCCTTTTAATAGGAATCAAAACGACAATGAGATACCACCTCACACCTGTCAGAATAGCTAAAATAAACAACGCAGAAAACAACACATGTTGGTGAGGATGCAGAGAAAGGGAAACCCTCTTACACTGTTGGTGGGCATGCAAACTGGGACAGCCCTATTGCAGTTCCTCAAAAAGTTAAAAATAGAACAAGCTGACAAGCTAGCAATTGCATTCAGGTATTTATCCAAAGGATACAAAAATACTGATTCAAAGGGAGCACATGCATGTCAATGTTTACAGCAGCATTATTAGCAATAGCCAAATTATAGGGAGGCCTGGCTGGTTCAGTTGAGAGCATGTAATACTTATCTAGGGATTATACCTTCGAAGCCCACGTTGGGTGTAGAGATTACTTAAAAATAAAAATCTTTAAAAAAATAGCTAAATTATGGAAAGAACCCAAATGTCCATCAACTGAGGAATGGATAAAGAAAATGTGTGTGTGTGTGTGTGTGTGTGTGTGTGTGTGTGTATGTGTGTACCCACACATGGAATATTACTCAACGATAAAAAGAACGAAATCTTGCCGTTTGCAATGGTGTGGCTGGAGCTAGAGTGTATTCTAGTTAAGTGAAACAAGTCAGAGAAAGACAAAAACCATATGATTTCATTCATATGTAGAATTTAAGAAACAAAACAGATGAATTTAGGGGAAGGAAGAAAAAAAAAAACAACAGAGGGATGGACACCTGGGTGGCTCTGTCGGTTAGGTGTCTACTTTTGGTTCAGGTCATGATCCTGGGGTCCTGGGATTGAGTCCCACATCAGGCTTCCTGCTCAGCAAGGAGCCTGCTTCTCTCTCTCTCAAATAAATAAATAAATCTTTAAAACACACACACACACACACACACACACACACACACACACAAGACAAATCATAACAGACTATTAGCAGCCCTCAGTTTGCTGGAGTGAAGGGACATGACGGGATGGGTTAAATAGGTGATAGATATTAAGAGGGGCACTTGTGATGAGCACTGGGTGTTTTATGTAAGTGATGAATCACTAAATTCTGCTCTTGAAACCAATATTACACTGTATGTTAACTAACTAGAACTTGAAAAAAAACTTGAAACAACAAAAAAAAGAACTTTGTTCCTTCTTATGGTTGAATAATATTCTGTTGAATGGATATAGCACAATATGTTTATCCATTTATCTTTCAATGGACACTTGGATTATTTTCATCTATTGGCCATTGGGAATAAGCTGCAATGAACATTGGCATTCTCATTCATTTTTTGAAGTACTCCCGTTTTTTTTTTTCTTTTTACATCCCTGTGGAAATACCTGAGTCTCCAATTCCCATCACTGCATGCTTGTGCAGATCACTTTACTTCTAGCTATTGCCACCCCTATATAAATAAATAAACAGATAAATAAAAATAGGAAAATACATTAATTACATTGATCATATTTCTTTATTTTTTTTTAATATTTTATTTATTTATTTGACAGAGAGAGATCAGAAGTAGGCAGAGAGGCAGGCAGAGATAGAGAGGAGGAAGCAGGCTCCCTGCCGAGCAGAGAGCCCGTTGCGGGACTCGATCCCAGGACCCCGAGATCATGACCTGAGCCGAAGGCAGCAACCTAACCCACTGAGCCACCCAGGCGCCCCGATCATATTTCTTTATGTAAAATGTAAACATTTTGAAAAATAGAAGGAAAGTGGAAATGTTTCCATCTTCCTAATAACACTTTGTGTAATGATATAATTTTGGTTTATGTCTGCCAGTTTTTTGCATTACATTCTTCATTTTCTTTAAACCTAAATTTGAGCCTGCTATGTGTTTTTTTTTTTTTAAGTGCATGTGATTTTTTTGTCTGTTTTGTTTCCATTTGCTGATATTAAAATAGCCATTATGATTTATTTTAGTTAGCATTTGCCTTTCATATCTTTTCCCATTCTAAAATTTTCAATGTCTCTGTATTCTTACATTTTTTGTATATTATTACCTGCCCACAATATTTTCAGAGCCTGGGACAAGAGTGCAAATGGAGATCCACAGACACCCTAATTGCTTTCATTGTAATTATGTCTTCATTTAGGAAAGATTTTCAAGTTGAAAGGTTTATTTGACCTGTTGGAATTATGGATTTGATCAGAACCATTCTCTTGGTCATGTTATTGTTTGATCAAAATTAAATCTTCATTAGATAAAATGTGCATAATATCATGTTTCAGAATTTTATGTGGGTAATGTTCAGTAGAATTCTACTCACTCACATTATCTCCAATTTTTTAAAAATGTAGCAGACTTTCTCAAAGATTTTCTATTTTTCAGTTTCTCCCCTCCCCACGAAGTTTCTGTTCATATGTTCTATTTTATCAGAATCTCAAATTCTTATTTTACTCTCCTTCCCCCACATACAAGCTGAAGCAGTGACAAGTTCCATTTTAGCAGTAGTACAGCCCACAAATGGCATTTGAAAATAGTGGCCTTTTGTTTCAAAGACAGGGTAAGAAATGTGGTGAAGCATTTTTTCTGGGACCTGAATGGTATTAAGTACAGACTGGATACTTATGACTATGGATAATGCTACGACAGAATGAAAGAGGTGCCCAAATAGGCTTTAATATAATTTGTTCATTGTTTGTGATATGCTGTGTCCTTTTAGCAGTGCATCTCAAACATTAATGTGCATAGGAATCAGCTGAGGGTCTTATTAAAATCCAGATTCTGAATCTTTAGGTCTGACTTGGGAGCTGAGAACCTGCATTTCTAACAGTCACCCTGTGATGCTGCTACTGTTGTTCCAGGAACCACATTTTGAGTAGCAAAACTCTAAAGCACAGGGCCCACTTCAGGGGCCACATTCAACTGATATTAAGAATAATACTATGTATGTCCTATATGAATAGCATATAGCTGGAATTTATTTTTTAACCTAAATTCACAATCACTGTCTTTTAAGAGTTAAGTTTAGTTCATTTACATTTACTGTGATTTTTGCTATCTAATATATATATATATTTATATATATATTTTAACCTTGAGCATTGGCTTTGTATTTGTCTATTTTTCTATGCTTTATTTTCCCTCTTTTTTTTCCCCCTTCCTCTGCATTGGTGGAGTTGAGGGGTAAGAAGGGGGATTGTCCCTGTCCCCACCTTATTTCCTTATTCCATTTTTTAGCCTGTACTCATTTGGAAGTTATATTCTTGATATTTATTTTCTTAATGTCATTCTTGAAATTTTAACATGCACTTACCAAAGTCTTAATTAATATCTTTATCCTCTTTTCAGACAATTCTAAGATCTTAGAATATTTGAACCTTGGTTAACCTGAACACTAATCTCACTACCATTTTATTAAAGTAGTTTAGTTCTCTTTTTAAAGTCTAACAAATTGGATATTAACATTATTATTGTTTTTCAAGATTTATTCATTTATTTGAGAGAGAGAGCACAAACAGGAGGGGCAGGTAGAGAGTAAAGCAGAGTCTGCACTGAGCACAGAACCTAACCCGGGGCTTGATCTCATGTCCCTGAGATCACAATCTGGATGCTCAAATGACTGAGCCACCCAGGCACCCACCCCAGCATTACTATTGTTTTTGTTTTAGTCAATGTTTATACAGATTTACCTGCATATTACAGATTTCTTTGCATCATTTCTTCTTGCAACTTAGATTTCCATTATCCTTTTTGCAATAATTTTTTTAGAAGTTTGACTGATGAAGATCTGCTGGTAGTAAATACAGTTTTAGTTAATCTAAACATATCTTTATTTTGTCCATGTTCTTGAAAGAGAATGTAATTCTAGATCATCAATTATTTTTGCTTGCAATATTTTGAAGACCTAATTTCTGTGGTTTCTTTCCCTCTCAGAGTTGATATTGAGCTCTTTGTCATCAGGCTAATTGTCATTGCATTTTAGGCAATCTAGACCGTTATTTCTTTAAATACATTGTCTCCTCTTTATTCTGTCTCTTCATTATATGTTATTTACTTGTCTCACTGTAGTGCATTCTGGATAATTTCTTCTGATCTTTCAATTTGTTAATTCTGTATTCTTCTATGTCTAATCTGTTATTTAATGCATCCACCAAGAATTTTTTTCCAAGTCATTTTTATATTTTCCCCCCACATCATCCTTGTCTTTTTTCATAGCGTATTCTTTGTTACATTCATCTTCTGTATCTGATAACTCCAATATCTTAAATCATTAGGTGTCTAAGGAATTTTTGTTCTGATTTTATTCAAAGAACTTTATTGATTGATTTTGTTTGTTTGTTTGTGTTTGTGTGGGTACATATGTTTATCATGACTCTATGTTCATCTGGACTGTGCAGAAATCCTTAGTGACTTATGTTGAAAATGTGTTCCTCTAAAGAAAGCTTGCATTTGCTTCTGCCAAACTCCTAGGGGCCCTACCAACTAAGAGCTACCACTTTAAAATAAGCCTGACCTTCTGCATACATGTTGATAGAGTGAATATAAACTACAAATTTACATGATTTTTATGAATAGTTGAGGAAGATTTTTTTACCACCTTCACCCAGGGCCAAGGATAGAATAAACAGGTGCCTCCCCTGTACTACAAGATTTTTCTTTTCAAGTTCACTCTTTCCTTGAGCTATGTTGGCCTTCCAGGATCTCCTTTTGTTTTTCAGGCTCAGGGCTGTGCCTCCTGTTCCCCTACAGGGCTGTTGAAATTCAGGGCTCTAGGTGAAAGGATCGGCAGTTATCCTTGGAGCAGCAGCTGTCTTCAGTGCCTACTCAACATGCTAGATTTGTATTCTGACTTCATTTTCAACCTCTGTGTATTTCCCTTACTTTATTATCACTTCACTAAATAAAAAAGATTTTAAATTGTTTTATTCAACTTTTCAAGGAATTTCATCTGAGTACTTGTATCAGTGGCAAGTATAAAAATATTGTTCTTTAACTGATAGAAAATTGTTATGGTTAATTTAGAAATAGGGAAAATCAGAAGAATAAAATTAAAATTTCCAGAAATTTTGTAAACTAGAGACAACATTACCATTGTAAAAATTTTGATATTCTTGGGATACCTAGGTGGCTCAGTCAATTAAGCATCTGTCTTTGGCTCAGGTCATGATCCCAGGGTCCTGGGATAGAACCCCCTCATCAGGATCCCTGGTCAGCACTCTCTCTGCCTCTCCTTTTGACTGCTGCTCCCCTTGCTTGTGCACTCACTCTCTGTCAAATAAATAAATAAAATACTAAATAAATAAATAAAAGAGTATAAGAAAACATTCAGATTCTTCTTGCCATGGTCTTATAAATTTGTCATAACTGCTCATCTACTGCAACTGCATCACAGATTTTCAGGTAAGACCGACATGCATGTTCTTGCACACCAGGGAATCTATTCCTCTCTCTCTCTCTGCCCCTCCCCACCTTGTGCTTTCTCTCTTTCTCAAATAAAAAGATAAAAATATATTTTTTTAAAAGTTTCTCATTTCCTTGTTCTCAAACAGTTTGGCCGTTATCTTTAAAAAAAAATTTTTAGGGGCGCCTGGGTGGCTCAGTGGGTTAAAGCCTCTGCCTTCGGCTAGGGTCATGATCCCAGGGTCCTGGGATGGAGCCCCGCATCAGGCTCTCTGCTCAGCAGGGAGCCTGCTTCCCTCTCTCTCTGCCTGCCTCTCTGACTACTTGTGATCTCTGTCTGTCAAATAAATAAATAAAATCTTAAAAAAAAAAAAGTAGGAAAAAATCATTAAAAAAATTTTATATCCTTTCTTACAGGCTATTTTCTATGTACCTTATTTTTACATAGATGAAATTATATTGTATGTATCAATTTAAACATAGTTAAAAGATACTAACAAATGGAAGAGTGGAGGATTATATAAAAAGATTGGCAGCAAATAATATCAAGTCTTTCTATAGCAAAATCTAAATTCTCATGCCATCCAATCTAAGTTTTAAAAATATAATATTTCACCATATATATTTTAAACAATTAAACTCTCCACTATGCAGACTTCTATTTGTGGAAGGCAAAAATATTTTGTTCAGTAATTATTTTAGCAGCATGTCTCAACCAAAAAATTTTTTAAAGATTTTATTTGAGAGAGCGAGGGTGCAAGCGGTGGTGGTGGGGCAGGGAGCGGAGGAAGAAGTAGACACCCTGCTAAGCAAAGAGCCTGATGTAGGGCTGGATCCCAGGACCCTGAGATCATGACCCGAGTGATAGGCAGAAGTTTAAACGGCTGAGTATTCAGGCACCTTATTTTTTTTTTTTAATAGCCATTTTTAGGAAGTGTTGGAACAGAACAGTATCAACGATCATCAAACACAACAAGAGATTTCATCTACAGCCTAGAGTTTAAAGAAAAAATAGGATCTAGTTCTTTGAGTGGAGTGAAAATCTTAAATGGAACAACTGAAGAACGTTAAGGCCAATCTTACCCCCAAACCAAAACACCCACAAGAAAATATAATCCATGATAGGATTTCTAACTTTGCATTTAAATCAGGTAAGAAAAGACCTTCCTGTCATTTTTGCCCCAAACAAATCATTGTGTTAATTTTTCTTTGTCTCATTTGGATGGAAAATACATTTAAGTCACTTTTTCAGTAGAATAGATTGGTAGATGAAATTTCTGGTTTCTTGCCTAGCTGACATTCTTAAATACTTTTCAGTTTGGCTGGCTGTCAAAAAATTCTTGTGTGACAAAATTTTATCTTCTGGACTCTCAGCTAGGTACACTTAGAACTCTAACTTGGAGCTCCTGATATATTTTTTAAAAGCAGGCACTTAAGCAAATGCTCAATAAATATTTTTTGATCTGATTAGATTTTTAGTAACAGTTTTATTCATATATAATTCACCCTTTTAAAGTACATAGTTCAATGGTTGTTAGCCTATTGGGACTGTGCAGTCTTTACCGCAATCTAATTTTAGAATATTTCATCACTCCTAAAAGAAACTCCATGCTCATTAGCAATCACTCCTCATTCTCTGCCTCTAATCCCAGGGCAACCACCAATCTAAACCTTATCTCTACGATTACCTATTCTGGACATTTCATATAAATTAAATCATTCAATATTTGGTCCTTTGTGACTGGCTTCTTTCACTTAACACACAGTTGTTAAAACTTCATTCATGTATTAGAACTTCTTTCTACTTTATTGTTGACTAATATTCCCTTATGGGGCCATACCACATTTTATTTACCCATTCATCAGTTTGACATTGGGTTTTCCCACTTTTTGGCCATTAAAAATAACTAATAATGAATATTCAAGTACAGATTTTGTGTGAACACATGCTTGCATTTTTTCCCTGGGAATATTCCCAAGAAGGAGAATTGCTAGATCATATGATAATCCAGGGTTTACCTTTTGAGGAACTGCCAGACTGTTTCCCAAAGAGGCTGCATAGCTTTACAATCTCAACCAGCAACATATGAGGGTTCAAGTGTGTCCAAAACATAGGAGGGTTTAAATGTGTTCACATCCTTGCCAATGTTTGTCATTGTTTTTTTTTCATTTTACGCTAGCGGGTGGGAAGTATTGTCTCCTTGTCTCATTGTGGTTTTTGTTTACATCAACCTAATGAAACATAGTTTGTAATTTTAATGACACTAGTTTATCTCTTGTTTTCTCTTACCATGTGTACTTTTGGTGCCATATTTAAAAAACCGTAACCTAATCCAAGATCTTAAAGATTTGCTCCTCTGTTTTCTTCTAAGAGCTTTATAGTGTTAGCTCTTATATTTATGTTTATGATTCAGTTTGAATTAGTTGTGTATATGACGTGACATAGGGGTCCAAATTAATTATCTCTTGGATATTATCCAGTTATCTCAGCATCATTTTGAAAAGATTCTTCTTTCTTCCATCCAATTGCCTTTACACCTTTGTCAAACATAATTTGAACACAAATATAAGAGTTTATTTGTGGACTCTCAACTCTGTTGCATCAATAATTGTAGGTATATTGTCCCTAGCTCCTACATGCTTAAGACTGACATGGACAGTGATTATCAATGGTCAGAGAAAAGACTCATGGTCTGTTATTTCCAAAAGTCCTGTCAAAATGCCTGTGCAACCGAGAGTTTATTTGGTTTATATGGACCAAGAATAGTTCTGCTTTGTACACTGTTGAGTAAGTAGTTCAAAGGTTGTAAAATTTCTCGGGTCTCTCAAAGCTCACGCTTGCAGGAAGCTTGATTTCACAACTTGTACATGACAGTCTCAAATGAAAATACTCCCATGAGAGTGTTACTATGGACTAGGATGGAGAAAAAGACCGTGTCTCATTTATTGCTACTGTTGTTATTTAGGGCTTTTTTGTTTGTTGCTGTTGTTTCAAAAGATTGCATTTTGCATTATGCAGCAAAACCGTAAGGTAGATCTTAAATAGAGAGAGTTACGTTTAGGACTTTGGTTTTTTTTACTCACAGTGATTTTCCATTTACCCTGGAAGGGAGTCACCATCACTTTTAAACAGTGAAGACAAATGCGGTTTCTGTTACAAATCTTTATGAATAGAGCCAAAGCAGTGTCTCAGATTTTCCCTTCAATTCTAGAAGCATCTGAATGTGTATTAAATATTCCATCCAAATTAATCTCATTCTTTAATAAAACAATCAATGTCTCAGGTGGGAGGACAGAAGACCCGTAAGCAAAATCACACAATAGCATATTTTTTAAAGTAGAAGGGTCATTTGTAGCTGATACAGAGGAAAGTTATGAGCAAAGAAAAAAGTCTGCTTTCCCATACCTGGAGTCCTTAAAGCAACAAACAAATGGATCAGCATGAAGTGCACATGATAACCCCAACACACATAATTAAACCTCTAATTTAAATTTTGGCACCTCTCATTTTAAGTTGTGCAGATAGGGAGGAAGATCAAATATTCAATGGAGTAATGGGTGTCTCTAGTTGTTAAATAGACTTTCCTGAAAATGAATCAACATGTGTCTGTCGTCCACCATAACTTTTTTACTCTCAGCAGCAGTTATCATTTGCTAGGGCATCCAGATTCATTGTTGCAGCCCCAAGTACATGAGGTTCCTAGACAGTGGGATTTGTTCTAAATATCGTTCATGTAGTCCCTGCTTAATTTATATCCGTAGCCATGGCAAGCAGAAGGAATAGCACAATGCAAAAAAAAAAAAAAAAGTAGGTCCTGCCCTTAAGAATTGCCTGAGCTTTGAAGACGTAGCTCTCAGAGAATAGCTTGGCAAAGAGTGTTTAGTAGAAGTTGGTTGATGAAGAAGGAAAGAAGGAAAAGAGGAAGGGATGGACAGAGAGACAGATGGATGGACAAACTTGGATTCCATCCCTCATACCAGAGAAAGATGGAATCACGTGATGACACACTGTGGCAAAGTGGTAAAAGGAGAGAAGAGGTGAGTTAAAGAAGGCAGAAAAGGAAAATTATAGCATAATGCTTAAGGGTACCATCTTTGGAGACAGAGACCAGATTTCAGTCCTAGATCTGCCGTTCATTGGTTGTGATTTGGAGTAATCAATTATTTTTGAGGCTCAATTACCTCCAGAATGTGTAAGGAGTAACAGTATTTACCTCATGGGTTATTGGAAGGATTTAATAAGGTAATCAATGTTACTCCTTTAATACAATACCTGGAACATAAAAAGCACTCAGGAAATGTTAGCCATTAACATGGAAGATGCTAGTTATATTCAGATTTTCTTTAACCCTGAAATGTGGTCATGGCATACAGATGTAAACATTTTCAAATCAGTCATGGGTGGGAGGCTTTTAAATTTTTCTTTACCTTTGAAAGAGGTTCAAGACAATGCTATCATGGAAAGCATTTGTATCAGAAACTGTAATTTTGTTGTACCTTTTGGCTTTCTAAAATCTGTGAAATCCCCAAAGTTTCCCGCATGACCTTCCTGGAAGCCGAAACAAACTGAATCATCATGAAACTTTTAAAAGTTTGCTTTGAATCTACTTTGGAGCTACATGGATGAGGTCTCTTGGTAACTGACCTTCTGTCAAGCTGAACAGCCCATTCCAGGGCACAGAGTATACCCCCTGCCTGGCCAGTGCCCCTGTGGCAGCAGTATTTGGGATGCTAAGGAGTTTTATGTTGAGAGTCATGACAAAAATTAACCAGCTGTAGTTAATGATACCATGTGACAAAGATGTTTGGAGCACACAAGGGGCGAGGGAGAAATTTAAGCAGGGAAACTTTGTCTCCCGCTGTGTCCAGTAGTCTTCCCTGTGGACTTTATAGGAACTCCATTGTGACTTGTCACTTGGTGATTGAGGCCACACCTAAGATGAAAAAAAAAAAACCTCTTACCTTCCACAGTGTTATCTGTCAGTATTGCCACTTCATGAGTGAAGGTGGTGATGTCTCCACAGTTAATGCACTCTTTAAAATGTTAGAACTTACCTATAAATTAAGTAAAGTTGTGTGATATAAAATCAACATACAGAAAACAAATCAGTTGTTTCTACACACTAATAACAAAACATCTGAAAAAGAAACAAAACAATCCCGTTCACAACAGTATTAACAATAAAATAGGCAGTAATAAATTTAACTGAGGAAGTGAAAGATCCATACAGTGAAAACTAACAAGACTTTGATGAAAGAAATTGAAGAAAACATAAATAAATAGAAACATATTCTGCATTCATAGGTCAGAATTAATAGTGTCCAAGATGTCCACACTACCCAGAGCCATCTAGAGATTCAGTACAGTCCCTATCAAAATTCCAATGCATTTTTCACAGAAATAGAAAAAAACAATCCTAAATTTGGAACTACAAATGAGTCTGAATAGCCAAAACAATCCTGAGAAAGAAGAAAACCGGAGACATCACACTTCCTGATTTCAAACTATACTACAAAGCTCTAATAATCAAAATGGTATGGTATTGGCGTAAAAAGAGACACAGAGACCAACAGAACAGAACAGAGAGCCCAGAAATAGCCCCCCATACATGTACAGTTAGCTAATCTTTGACAAGGGCACCCGGAATATCCAGTGGGGAAAGGACAACACCTTCAATACATGGTGTTTGGGAAACTGCATAACAACATGCAGAAAAATGAAATTGGACCTCTATTTTACACCACTCAGAAAGAAATAACTCAGAATGGATTAAAGACTTCAACAACACCATAAGTCTCCAAAGAAAACATAGAGAAAAAGCTTATTGACATTCATCTTGACAACAAGTTCTTGAAGCACACACAACACAACAAAAGCAAAAATCAAGTGGGACTTTATCACACTAAAAGCTTCTGCTCTGCAAGAGAAACAGTCAACAAAATGTAAAGGCAACCTGCAGAATGGGAGAAAATATTTTCAAACCATGTATCTGATAAGGGATTACTATCTAAAATATATATATAACTCAGTAACAAAAAAAAAAGCAGTCCAATTAAAAAAACTGCATAGACATTTTTCCAAAGAAGACATCCAAATGGCCAACAGGCACATGAGAAGATGCTCAACATCACTAATCATCAGGGAAATTCTAATCAAAACCACAATGAGATATTACCTGACATTTGTTATAATGGCTGTTATCAAAAGAAGGAATAACAAGTGTTGGTAGGGATTTAGAGGAAAAGGAACACTTGAGCACTGTTCTAAAATAGAAAAAGGGGCACCTGAATGATTTAGTTGGTTAAGAGTATGCCTTCAGTTCATGTCATGATCGCAGAGTCCTGGGATGGAGCCCTGCATTGGGCTCCTTGCTCAGTGAGGAACCTGCTTCTAGCTCTCCCTGCTGCTCCTCTTGTTTATGTGCACTCTGTCTCTGTGTCAAATTTAAAAAATGGAATTACCATATGATCCAGTAATCCCATTTATATATGGATATATAAATCCCTATATACAAAGGAAAAAACAACAGGATATAAAAAAAATATTTGTTTCCATATTCATTGCAGCATTATTTAAGATATGAATAACCAAGATATGGAAACAACGTTAAGTATCTGTCAATGGATGAACGGATGAAGAAGATGTGCTGTGTATATGTGTGTGTGGTGTGTGTATACAACATACACACAAAAATGGAATCTCAGTCATGAGAGAGATGGAAATCCTGTCATTTGTGACAATATGGATGGACCTTGAGGGTATTATGCTAAGTGAGACAAGGCAAGCAGAGAAAGTTCTGTATGATAGCACTTAGATAAAGAATCTTAAAAAAGCCAAACTTTTAGAAACAGAGTAGAATTGTGGTTATCAGGGGCTTGGGGTGGGGTGAAGAAATTGGGGAGAAGTTGATCAAAGGGTATGAACTTACAGTTAGAAGAGAATAGATTCTGATGATCTAGTGCACAAAACTTGGATTATAGTCAACAATGTTATATTATATACTTCAAAGTTGCTAAGAGAGTAGATATAAAATGTTCTCACTACAAAAAAGAAATGATAACTATGTGACATGGAGGTGTTAAATATATATATTTATATATATTGCATAGTATTATATACTATAATAGTGGTTTATATTATATTAGCAGTATTTATATGTGCTGTATTATATATTATTATATATGCAGTGTATTATATATATATATAATTGCAGGATATATATCAAATCAAGGAGGTATATCAAATCAACAGATGGTATACCTTAAAATTACACAGTATTATATATCAATTATAGGTCTCAATTATATATCAATTATATAAATTATTACATATATATTATATCCAATTTATCTCAATGTAAAAAAAAAACTTCAATCATCCAAAAAAGTTAAAAATAAATAAATGATAAAATGTTATGAAGCTAGTAAGTAGTAGATGTGTAATAACTGTGGGTTGGGATGGGGGTAAGTATTGAAATTTGAGATGTGAAGTTACATGATTATATCTTAGGGTTTCCCTCATAATTAGTATATTTCTAACTTCAATTATTAAAGGTTATATAGATTATAATATAGTAGAAATAGTCCATACTTGAAGAAATGTTTCATATTAGCCCAGAATTAAAGCATACTTTTGCAAAAGAAAATGTTTATCAAATCTACTAGAAGGTGGAGCGAAATATTTGTATTTTTACCTGATCAAAGCAGCTGATCATGCTGTCAAACAAAATGGAAGTAAGAAAATGGTCAGCTTAGTTTCCAAGCTGAGCAAATTGATAAAAGTAATCATTTCAAATATTTCATTTTTATGCCTTAAAAATAGGAATAATTTTTCTTAAACATGATTCTTATTTCCTCCATGATTTAAAAAAATCACATATAGACACATCTGTTGTCAATGTCTTCTGTAGCTTAATAATACTGGCTTGTTGAGAATTATCAGAATATATAATTAATTCAGATAATGAATTGTGAACAGATTTACGGATTAATATTGGTCCAGAACATCAGTGTTTTAGGGAAGAATATGATGATGTTTACAGTCAGCGCATTATTAGCTTCATTAGATGTCAGTGTGGTTTTCAAGTAAGTATTTTCTGAGATTCCTCCGTAGCCTTGAGTGAGAAGATGTTTTGCTTTAGAACATGGAGGTTGAGGAATTGGAATAGTTGCAATAAGTGCTTGTGGTTCATGAATTCCAACATTTTCTTCTGAGGAAATAAATATTTGGTATTTTTATGCATATCTATCAAAAGCAGAGCTACACAGTATTTCAAGGACACAAAGAATTGTGTATTCATTTGCTATATTTTACTTCCTTAGTCCTTAAAGTCCTTTTGGTAGACTGAAAAAGGTCATACTGGCCATTGTTTGGGTTGCACTTAGGGTTGAAAGGAGCCTGGTTGTTCTGGCTGCTAAGGCATACCCATGTCCTTTCGCAGCACCTGCTGTGAGCCAGCAGCGCTGAGATGGCCTCAGCCCAGGGTTGGGTTTACCTCTATCCAGTCGGGCAGTATTCGCCACTGTGAGTATGGTTAAAACCTAGGTTTTTATGTGGAAAAACTCAGGCCAGCCTGTGGTGATATATATTCTCCTAGTCTACTGTAGTATCATTTTAGCGCTTTTATTACCAGTCATCAAACACTGTATCTAGGAAACATGAGGATAAATTATGGTACATTCAGAAACTGATGAGAAATAACGAGTAACAAGAGAACAGGGTACTTTGGGAATATAAGATCTACTGAATGAGAAATGTTTTGTTCTGGCTATGGATTTGCTGCTTGGCGAGAAACTCCACTGCTTTGGTTTACTGAACTGGATAACGTTTTCCTGACCTTTTGCCTGGTGCAGCAAATAAAATCTTACTATTTTTTCTTTTTTCCTCAGTGTCTTTATTAATTTGAATTTCGCTTTCTTACCTTATTATATAGTTAATTTTTAATTTCTCTTCAATGTGTTTATTAGGTGGCCATTTAAAATAGAGTAATCTATTTCTAATTGCAGGAGGTTACGCTTGATTTTTCCCCCCAGTCCTATTTTACAGTAAATTGAGAAAACAGGGTAATACATCACTTCTCCTTTTAATTCCTTTATAGATTTTCTCTCAGGGTCAGAGGGTGTTATTCTCTCATCTCCAAAAAATTGTTAGAAGATGATACACTGAAATTAACTGGTTCCCTCTTTATTGTGATTGTGATTGCCTTTCTTTCTTTCTTTCTTTCTTTCTTTTTAGGGACTCATGATCTGTAATGTAAAGAAAATCCTAGGGAATACACTAAAAACTGTTAGAACTAATAAATGAGTTCAGCAAGGTTGCAAGATACAAGATCAATATACAAAATCAATTCTATTTCTTTATACTTGGCAATGAACAATATAAAAAAGAAATGAAGGAAACAGTTCCATTTATAATAGCATTAAAAAATGCTTAGGAATAGGGGAGCCTGGGCAGCTCAGTGTGTTGAGCGTCTGATTCTTGACATTGGCTCAGGTCATGATCTCCAGGTTGTGAGAGTGAGCCCTGTGTCCCACGCTGTACTCAGCAAGGAATCTGCTTGATATTCTCTCTCTCTTCCTCTCCCTCCACTGTATCCCCACTCACATTCTCTCTCTAAATGAGTAAATAAATATAATCTTTAGACAATACTTAGGAATAAGTTTAACAAAAGAAATGCAAAACTTGGGGCGCCTGGGTGGCTGAGGGCGCCTCTGCCTTCGGCTCAGGTCATGATCCCAGGGTCCTAGGATCAAGCCCCACATCAGGCTCTCTTCTCAGCAGGGAGCCTGCTTCCTCCTCCCTCTCTCCCTACCTCTCTGCCTACTTGTGATCTCTGTCAAATAAATAAATAAAATCTTTAAAAAATGCAAAACTTATATTCTGAGAATGATAAAACATTTTTGAAGGAAGTTAAAGAAGACCTAAATAAGTGGAAAACATGTTTATGGATCAAAACACTTTATATTGTTAAGATGACCGTACTCTCCAAATTAGTCTTCCAATTCAACTCAGTACCTATTGGAATCCCAGTGGTGTCTCCACACAAACTGACACAATGATTCTAAAATTCATGTAATTGCAAGGGAACCAGAAAGCCAAAAACAATTTTGAAAAAAAAGAAAAAGTTAGAGGCTTTAACGTTCTAAAATTTTTCTATTTTAAAACTTACCATAAAGTAAGAATAATCAAGACAGTGAGTTACAGGCATTTCACTAATACCTATGTATTAGTGAAATGTAATTGGCAGTACAAAATTAAATCCATATGTCAATGGCCAACTGGTTTTAACAAGGATGTCAACACCATTCAATGGAAAAAGAATACTCTTTTCAACAAAAAATGTTGGGATGACTGGATGGATATTTACATGTTAAAGGAATGAAATTGTACACTAACCTCACACCACATAAGAAAATTAACTCAAAATGGATCAAAGACCTAAATGTAAAATGCCTGTAAATGTAAGTCTATGAAACTCTTAGAAGAAAACAGTAATCTGCATGACCTTGGATTTGACAATGAATTTTTAGGCATGACAACAAAAGTACAAGCAACAAAAGAAAAAAATAAGTTGTTCTTCATTGAAGTTAAAATTTTGTATGCTTCTAAGAACACTGTCAAGAAAGTAAAACAACATCCCATGAAATAGGAGGAGATATTTGCAACTCATATTTCTGATAAGACTTCTATCCAAAATATGTAAAGAACACTTATATCTCAATAAAATGGAAAAATATTCCAATTAAAAATAGGGAAATGATACATGTCTCCAAAGAAGATATACAAATGAACAACAAACACATGAAAAGATCCCAACCTCATTAGTCATCAGCAAAATGTAAGTCAAAACCACAATGAGAGAGAGCATTTTACACCCACTGGGATACCTATATTCTAAAAGACAGAAAATAAGTGTTGGCAAGAATATAAAGAAAGTAGAACCCTCACACACTGCTGGTTGGAATGTAAAAGAGTGCTACCATTTTGAAAAATTGGCAGCTCCTCAAATCGTTACATACAGAGTTGCCATATGTCCCACGGTTCCACTCTAAGGTATTTACCAATATAAATGATAATGTCTAGCTACCAAAACACTTGTGCACAAATGTCTATGGCAGTATTATTCATAACAGCCAAAAAGATGGAAACAATCAAAATGTCAATCAGCTGATGAATGGATAAACAACATGTGGCATATTCATACAAGTGAATATTATTCACCTATAAAAAGAATGAAGTACTGATTCCTGCCTCAATATGGCTGAACTGTGAAACCATGAAACCATTATGCTAAGATAAAGAAGCCACTCACCAGGGACCACATATTCTAGAATTCCACTTCTATGAAGTGTCCAGAATAGAAAAATCCATAGAAACTGAGTAGATTCGTGAGATCTTAGGTTTGGGGATTAACATGGAGGTAGATGGGAGAGTGCCAGCTAAAGGGTACTCTTTCTGAAGTGATAAATATGTTCTAAAATTGACTGTGGTGATGGTTTTGCATATCTCTGAAAGGTACACTGAATGTGCACTTTAGACCAGTGAATTGTACGGTATACGAATTAAATATATGAATGTTATCTCCAAAAAGGTGTTATAAAAATAAAACAGGAATGTGACTCTCTATTGGCTTAGAGCCAGGCCACACGCTCTTTGCCTGTTTTGGGGGAGAAGTTCCATCTGAATACATGAGTCGTACTTTTCCCAGAACAAGGGTAAAAAATGCCAGATGGTAAAAAGAGCAAAAGTCTACCATACATGTCCTTGAGGTCCTAACGAAATTTGGTCTTTTCAGGACTGGGAAAGGAGGACTATATTAGACTCAGTGGGAAAAGCAAAGGGAGGGGATTTAAATTTACAGTTGTTGAGTCATGTGACAGGCATCAATGCATTCATTAAAACACATGTACAAGAATGTTTTAGCAAAACTAGTTATAATAGCCCCAAATATCCATCTTTATCTGGACAGATAAATTGTGGTATATTCAAACTGGAATGCCATAGGGCGGCAAGAATGAACCAACTACAACAGCACAAAATGTTGTTGAATCTCACAAACCTAATGGTGAAGGAAAAGAGTCAATCACAAAGATATAAACTATATTATCTCTTTAAATAAAGTTCAAAAATAGACTCAATTGATCCATGTTGTGAGAAGACAAATTAGTGTTTGTCTTGGTGGGAGCTGTGAATGAAAGCAGAGGAAGAAGGGCTGTTGAGGTGCTGACTATGTTCCGTTTCTTGGCCGGGGGCTGTCGACATGGGTATGTTTACTTTGTGAAAATTCATTGAGCCATAATATCTTTCTTTATGCATCTTTCTTTATGCAAGTTATACTTTGCTAAAAGTGGGGGAAAAAAAAAACTTTGAAAAGCTTTGTTTATTTTCTGTAGAGTTAAGCTGTAAATCACGTTTCTGTCTCATGCAGAGGTAGAGAATTTGCCCAAGGATGCAGTGGAGGGATATCACTTACAGGAATCAGAGTTATGGGGCATTTCCTGAGCATGCAAAAAAACAGACCCTTTCCATCTTAGCCATTTCATTTTTATTATCTTGGAACCAAACTGTCCAGCCGTTCTCCTAAATGTCAGGTTAACGGTGGTAATGGCCATTCTGCCACATTGGGAAGGCTGCTCAGACATCCTCCCATCCCAACTAGAGTTAAATGGAGATAGGAGATATAGATGGGAAGGCACATGGAGTAGAGGACAGTATATTTCGCCACAGTGTAATTATGTCCAAATCAGGAATCATGCTCAGTCTTTCAATAAGAAATGTAATTAGTAACTGTCAGGTCATGGTTCTTCAAACTGTGAATTGGGGAGGGGATCTCACTTTGAGTTCAATGAAAAACTAAAAATTCTGTGCTTTGATAATGAATAAAAATAATTTTTCTGGTTATAAATACAAAACTACTACTTTTTTTTTTTTTTTTGGAGATGACAAGTTTTAATGACACAGCCAACACTCACAATCACAGTTGGCTCTTCAGACAACTTGATCTTTGGGGCAGGATTTTGTGCAGAGTCAAGCAATACACAGAAGCACAGGAGCGACAGAGGTAACATTCTGGCTTCTAGTGAGGGAGCAAGATAACTACCTCTCATGATCAAAGTACCTTTTTATTCTTCTTAAATAAAAACCTGATTTACTCTGGCCTCCCAAGAGGCTCTGATCCCAGGCCCCCGTTCCTTGACAAGGGATGTTGCCCTGTGCGGGGCCGCCTTAACCAGAGGCCACCTCACCAGAGCCAGTTCCAGTCCTCCGGAGTGTCTTATCCACAACACACAGAGCAAGGCTGGCGCAGGCAGGGAACACACGGGACAGAGGGCCGCTTTGGTGGTGCTGGTTCGGGTGCTGCTTCTTCAGTGGATTTTGGTGACCACTTCATGGATGGAGGTAGCCACATAATCTAGATTTTTCGTGGTTAAGCCACACATGTTGATCCGACCACTTGGCAGCAGGTAGATGTGCTTTTCGTTGACCAGATATTCAACCTGCTTGGGGTTCAAGCCAGTGAAGCTGAACATTCCAATTTGTTCAGTGATGTGGTTCCAGGTTCCAGGCGTCTTGAGGGCTTCTAAGCATGCCCTGAGTTCAGATCTCATGGTCAGAATCCGGTCGGCCATTGTCTTCACATTACCTGTCCATTCCTTAAAGAGCTCAGGATTAGAGAGGGTACAGGCCACAATCCGTGCGCCCTGAGCAGGAGGGTTGGACCAAGTAATTCTCACAATCTTCTCTATCTGGGAAAGGACCCGCAGGATGCTATTAGGATCTTTTGCAACCACGGTCAGATTGCCCACTCACTCATTGTAGAGCCCGAAGTTCTTGGAGAAGGACTGAGCGCAGAAGAGCTCAAATCCTTCAGACAGGAAATAGCGAATGGCCCAGGCATCTTTCTCTAGGTCTCCAGATGCAAAGCCCTGATAGGCTGAATCAAAGAAGGGGAAAAGAAACCGGCGTATCATGATGGACGCGATCTGCTTCCACTGCTCAGGAGTTGGGTCAGTCCCAGTTGGGTTGTGAGCACAGGCACGGAGGACAAAGATGGAGAACTCGGGGGCACTCTTCAGATCATTCAGGAAACCTTGGAGATCAAGTCCTCTCTTCGCTGCATCCCAATAGTGATAGGACTGAATGTCTTTAAATCCAGCAGCAGAAAACACACCATTATGATTCTCCCAGGTTGGTGAGGACACATAGACAGTATCCTTGTTGTTGGTTCCATTGTACCATCGGGCTAAGAACTCGGCTCCAATTCGGAGTGCCCCTGTCCCCCCTAGAGACTGCACACCTCCAACCCGCTTCTCCTGGATAGCTGGGCTGTTATCCCCGAGGGCCAGGCGGGAAGCACAGGTCTGGAACTCACTGAGGCCGAGGATAGGCAGATACTCATGGTTCAGACTGCTGTCATTAGTGAGCTTCTGCTCCACCTTCCTCACGACTGGCAAAACCCAGGGCTGGCAGTCATCTGTGCGATAAGCTCCCACTCCCAGGTTGACCTTGCGGGGTCCGGATCCTCCCAGAAGTCAGCAGTGAGCTTAAAGACCAGGACCGGCTGGGCCTGCGGAACCTCGGCGAACACAGACGGAGGCGCCATGGCAGGAGAGCTTGAGACAGGCGACAGCTTTCACCCTGCGTCTGGAGCCACTGGGTCTGGTCTAGACACGGCGACTGGAGGAGACTCTCACCTTCACCTAGCCCCAAAACTACTGTTCTATATTGAAATGTTATTTTCATTGAATAGAACCTAACTTTCCTAAATTGGTCTTTTGCAGATTGAAGTTCGTGTATGGATTATCAAGAAAAATCTTTCCAATAAATGTGCTAGGGCACGTTTCAGTTAGTGTGACATATCAGGGAGCTTCGGTGAGAGTGAGTGATACATTCATCTCTTTCATTTGCTGCAATCCTTCCTTAGAGCCCAGTGAGTTTTAGCTGGTGTTGATTGAGAAAGGTACCTTCTCTAGTGTGGCAGAACTACCATTTTCATAAGCATACAGAAAATTAGCATGACTTAACTGCTTGAAAGGAAGCAGAATGCTCTGGTCTTAAATGTATTCATCATTTTGTGGGAGGAAAAGCCACAATGAGTCCTTTCTTTCTCTTTTTCTTAACTGAACAGCAGCAAATGATATTTAAACTATCTAGCAACAAAAAAATTCCAATTTTCACATTTTTTTTCCAATGTGAAAAAAAAATGGCCTGCCAAAATTCCTTTCTATGGCACAATGATAGAGCTGAGTTAAAAGCCCTTTTGAGACGGAGAATATGACAAGAAAAGTGACACACACACACACACACACACACACACGCACCCCCACCAAAGTGGGCTTTCCGAGAGCTAGAATAAAGCCACTCTCATTAAGGTTTCTCACACTGGTTTTTGTTGGCAGCACTTCTCAGGAATCATTTCCTCCATGAAGGAAATAAAGTGCAGCGTTGTTCATGACAGTTGCAAAAGGTGAAGGAAGAATTTAAATGGAGAAAAGCAGTTAAAATAATATCTGAACTTTTGAACTTCCTCATCAGATAATTATTCTTTAAAGTCTTTACAAGATGGGAAGGGAGAATTAATGCCACTTAAAGTGTTGAATTTTAGAGGAATACTATCATTAAATGTAGTATTTCTCCCATAATTTTTTGACTGTTGAGTACAGGCATGACAAGAATTTAATGAAGACAGTTCTGATTGATAAGATGGAGTATAAACAGAAAGTGCTCTTAAGTAGTAAGGTGTGTCTGTTTGGAACTTGAACTTGCCTCCCTTTGCTTAGAAATGTGCATAACTAATGCAAAACACCTGTGTCTTCACCCCAGCTCTCTCTCCTAAGTGGCAGGTCTGCATATCCAACTACTTTACTCGGCACATCCCCTTGAATGTCCCACAGGTACCCTAATTCAACATGTTCAAAATAGATCTCATCATCTCGGTCTTCTCCTGCCCCCCAAAATTGGCCCTTTACTATTTCTACTTTTTATTAATCGTTGCTAAACCAGTTTACAAAATCCTATGTCTAGGTATCATACTTGGATTCTGCCATCTACCATGCTAGTGGGACCTTCCAGCCAGTTCCCTCTCATGTACCTCCTGAAGCCACCCACTTCGTGCATCTCCAACACTTACCTGTTTGGAGGAGGCCACCATCATTCCTCCATTGACCCCTTTGACATTTTCCTAACTAGCCTTCCTATAGCCATCCATTCCTTTGCCCTCTTCAATTTGTTACCACCAGAAGCATCTTTCTAAAACTCAACTCTCGTGTCTAGTTGCTGGGTTTCTGTTGTTCTTAAGCTAAAATCCTTACTATGGCTTGGATTCAGTGATGATCTTATTACTCATGATCTTACTACTTTAGTCTCTGTGATGCCCCCTGTTCCTATTGTCTCTGAAGATGCCCAGCTATTTTTGGTGGCAGCTAAAGAAATAACAATTGAGGCAGCTGTCTATCAGATTTGCTAAGGTCCAAACCAACCCACAAAATTGCCTAGTTTAAGATAAGGGTCCTTTCCATGGGATGACGGTAACAAGACATTGAGTTGGTTTTCACTAGCTGCTACTACACTGGTGAAAGAAAGTCCAAGTACACAGTTTCTTATATCGCCAGACTCTGGGCGGCCTCTTCCATGTACCACCTAAGTGCTTCCTCACACGATCTCTCACTTTGTCCTGAACACAAAGTCTTCCGACGCCCCCCGTGGATCTACCCGACATTACCCTATTCGTGGTTACTATGTGCTTCATTTACATGAGGTTTTGTCTCTTATTCAGCATGGGAAGAGAGATCTCATAATTGGGACAAACAGAATAGATATTTGAACTTAGCCTTTGGCTCGGCTTCACTTAGTGGATTGCAGCTAAGTGGATATCCTTAGTTCCCCTTAGTTTTAATCCTAAAATGGTCCCGATCTCCCTCCTATTTTATAATTATTTTCACATATCTTGTTAACACTAAAAACATTAATTTAGTGCATTATATTCTTATGAGGATAACACAAAATATTTCCAGCATGTGAGACAACCTGCCGAGTCTATGAAAGGGTTCATTTCCCATATGCACCATTAGCCTAAAATCTGATTTTAATGCAGTAAATTTTCTTTCCGATGATACTACCTATTCTCATTATTTTCCCTTCCTACCATGACTCTAAGCAGATAATTTTCTCTCAGATTGCCTTTTTGCCATGCTCTCTTTATTCTGAAGGCTTTTACACTAGTAGACCAGATTGCCCCCAGACCACTGGGATCTTACCCCTCCTCTTTGCTTGGCTACTCTGTAATCTTAGTTTAGACTTCATTGCCTCTGGAACATCTGGGTTAGAGCTTTTCCTATTTACTTCCACTTGCCCTCCCCCTTCCCTTCATGTGGCACCTGACACACTTTGTCAGGTTGCTTTGAGTATCTGTATGTTCTACAACGGGTGGGGGTTCTTGTCTGGCTCTTCCTTGCATCCTCAAGGCCTGTTGCAGTATCTGGCCCAGAGTAAGCCCTTAATAATCATTTCTTAATGAAAGAATGAAGATATCACTCCACTCATCACTTAATCAGTGATTCAATGCATTTACAATTCTATGTAAGTCTCTGATGTTCTCAGACATGGAAGTTTTGTTTTCTGAAATTATATATTCATTTCATTTCTTAAAGAATCTGATGTATCCTTACTTTAAATTGTACTACCATGTTTATTAAAGCCATTGCTGCTAGACAGTAAAATACAAGAGGCATCTAATACTGCCTTAAGAAACGTGTTTCATAGTAAAAACTCTCCAGGCCAATCTGTCTGCACTTTCCATTGTATATTGAAATTGCTCATGTTTGTGTCTGTGTAACCTGCAAGACATTAAGGGCCTCAAGGGCAGTGACCATGTCGTATTCATCTTTGTACCCTCACAACCTCATACCTGGTGCAATGTCAGCAGTCAGCAAGTGTTTATAAAAATGCTGAAGATAAGCCCAGAATTCAAGTCTTGGCTGTACTATTTTCTATCTCTGACACCTATCTCCGTACTTAGGCTCTCAATGCCTCAGTTTGTTCATCTGTAAAATGAGGATTTGACTCATAGAAAAGATGATCTTGTGGGGATATTTGGAAATATTACATAAAATATAGTATGAGTGTCTGGAACATAAGGAAATTATGAATAAGCTCCTTTGTAGAGAATTCTGGTATGTTAGAATATGGATTTTTCTTTGTCATAGGCTGGCAAGACATGGTCTCAGATATACTAAAATCTTTGCAAGAGAAACAAAAGAGGCAAACTTCCCAATTTTTATATTAAGGATGTTTGTCTGAAATAGAAAACAAAAGGAGATGTTGGGAGGCAAATAAAATGCACTATAAGACAATTTGTAGAGCGCTCAAATGTATCAGTTGCCTTATTTGTCTTAGGAATATTCTTTTCAAAAAGGAGAATGAAACTGGACAAACAATATTCTCAGACCATAAATTCCTTGAAAATGAGATGCACACTTGGAGATGGCTTATAGAGAAAAGGACAAGAAAATCATAGCAGGACTTGCTTTTTCCTACCTAAATTCCACAGAGTTGTCTGTAGTGTGTTCATGTTTTATTGTTTCAGAAATGATTCTTCCTCTTTTCTTTGAAATGACAAGAAATCACCAAGAAAAAAAGGTCCTCTAGTCATCATGTGTTTAGGAAAGTCAAGATGGTAAACATTCACATTATAGGACTGGGAAGCAAAATTAAAGGAAAAAGAGCTTGGCTTTTAAACCAAAAGCCTCAAATTTCCCAGCATAACATGTTTCCGTTTGTTCAGACTGAGGTGTTTGCTGGATTTTGGGCCCTATATTATTTTATTCATCTTAAAACTGTTTCTTTCCTTGTATTGGTTTGTCTGATGATTTTCATATCATGTTAGTGTTATTTTAGTGGGAATTTGTAATTTTTTTCAATTGTTGCCTATTCCTCTGTAATTATTGTTATTGCATCTTATTATATAATTTGTGTAAATACATGCAATCATGGAATTAGAGCATGTGGGTGGTGATATGCGATGTCACAATTGCAGTGGTAAAAGATGTAAAATTTTTTTAATCTTTGGGGGGGGGAAATAAGTAAATATAGTAATTTCAGGAGAGAGCATTTTAGTTGTCTGAATTGATTGTCCAAAGAAGTTAACCAAACATTTTTATTTAGATGTGGATCAGAGGTTTGGCTTTTACCTGTATTGACCGCTAAGAAATTTGGACATCTTGGTTTTAAATAATCAGTTTGATCGCTGGTGAAACACTTTAAAGAAAGTTTCAGTATTAACTTTAAAACACAAAACACTGGGGTGCGGGGTGGCTCAGTCATTAAGCATCTGCCTTCAGCTGAGGTCATGATTGCAGGGTCCTGGGATCAAGCCCCACATTGGGATCCCTGCTCAGTGGGAAGCCTGCTTCTCCGTCTCCTACTTGTGTTCCCTCTCTGTGTGTGTCTCTGTCTCTCCCTCTGTCAAATAAATAAATAAATAAATGAAGCACAAAAACACCGAGGATCATATGCTTCTAAAGACAACTTTCTTATAGATTGTTATCAATGCAAGCTTGAAGACATATTTATTCCTTGAACTGGATGTTTATTATCAATATTGACATCTCTATCTATAAAAATAAAAAAGGTTATTCTGTAAAATTTATGTTGACATAAAGATACAGGTAGTGATATATATGCCTTTCAGAATCTCTGTGACCATAAAATTTGTTCTTCTGATTATGCATTAGGTAAATAAGCACATTTAGAAAGTAGTCAAGGTCAAAAAAAAAAAAATATAGCCTAATTCTAATTCAGCACCCACTGGAACACTAGATGATTAAAACCAGGCTTTAATAAAACTAACCCCATTAGCTCTAGGATTCCCTTTGCATAAAGAGAGCATCTACTGAGTTACATTCATCTTTAATTAAAGAACCACACCTGATTTTAGAAGATGCTGGAAGCACATAGGCTCAATCAAGGAAGGCTTGCAACTAGTATGGATCTTTGTTAGGATATTAACATGTTCATAAAAATACCTTGGTGGTAATAATGATCATTTGTATTTTTGAGAATTTGGAAGGTGAAGAGAAAAAGTGCTTTCTACTAAAAGACAAGATTGCTCTAGTTACCAGCATTTAAAAAAAAAAAGTCTCTGAAACATTCATGGAGAATTTATCTCCTGTGGAATGACTGCATTCATAGTTTTTAGAAGGAAAGCTATCTTTTGCCTTTGAACCAAGAAAATAATCCAAATTTTGGATCTGAAAACAAAATTTCCAATACCTGTGCTCTGCAGAAATGTTTCTGAAACAGAAGTTGCAGGTGGGAGGCTGGGAAACATGACATGTCAAGGAAAGAAGTGACTCAGCCACCTCACACAGTTCCTTTGCACAATCTCTAGCAACCCATCCCTTGTTCAGCATCCTAAGAATCTTTTTGTTTTCACTTTAGTTCCTTTCAGAAGGGAAAAAACAAAACAAAACAAAACACCTCTTTGTACCCTACTCAGATATCATACATTGATCTTAGAGTTAGAAACTTCATGATCCAGAAATTTTGTCTTCCTCTTGTGATCTCGGTCTAAGTTTTCTTTTTCAGGGGAAAAGTAAAGCTTCTTTAAACATCAAGATTTAGGTATCCACTGGAAAGTAAATGAAGTTATTACAGGATGGGATTTTGAAGCAATCTTCAGTGCTCAGTAAGGAGAAACCACAAAGCTTGAATAAACTTTTCTGTATTCCTCTTTTAACTAGTTAAAATGTAGCTGGTGTGTCATTGGCTTTGTAAAAAATAGGATTATGTTTGTCAATGCAAAATTTGAGACTTTTTCTTTCTTTTTAGGTATTGTTCTTGTAATTAGTATGTATCTTAATGTTATTTTGGCTGCAGCTTTATGATCCAAACGAGTTTTTCCTTATGTATTGTTAAATGAAAATGTTATTATGGTTTCCCTATAAATTATCTTTGTAGTGTGAGATGCTACTAAAATTTTAGTATAGGAATTAACGAAGTATGTTGGTAAACATATAATATATAATAAATATATACTAATATATAAACATATAATTAGTATATATTTATTATATATAATACATAAATTATATATAAATATATATAATAAATATATAATTAAATATATAATGAACAAACTGAAAAAATATACAAATCCTGAGTAGAGTCTCAGATACACTTCATCACAATTAAATCCTCCTAGATTAATTGTGGAATCTCCCTAGGAATTCCTTCAGGGTGAGTGGAAAGTCAGTTGGACAAGGATCTGAGCCCTCCCTTATTCACTATACAAGTTTTGATTTAGAAAAGGAAATTTTGACTTCATTATTTGACTCTGCCTGAAGCCAAGAGCTTATGTGTCTGCTTTACTATTTCTCTTTGCTTATATACAAAGGCAAAGAGGATTTTTTCCCTTCAGTTTATAATGAAAGTACTGGCATAAATAGCCAACACAAAATAAAGTCAAAAGAATTTAAAAAAACAGAGTAAACAATCAGAGGGGTTTGAAGTCGCAGGGGGGTGGGAGGTTGGGGTACCAGGTGGTGGGTATAATAGAGGGCACGGATTGCATGGAGCACTGGGTGTGGTGAAAAAATAATGAATACTGTTATGCTGAAAATAAATAAATTAATTTAAAAAACAGAGTAAAATTTGTGATGGACAAAAACTGACTGAACATTGCTAAAAAGCAAGCTAGGAAAAATTGGACCAAATATAGATAGCACAGTCAAAATGTCCTGTATTTATTCCTGATCTATTATTGAGCTAGGATCACTAACAAATATATACAGTGTGATTAAATTATTTGGAAAAATTTAACTGTCAACCTACACACACACACACACACACACACACACACACACACACTCCTGTTGCACCTGTTTAATGCAGTCATAATTTAAACTTTTCCTTTCTTATTTTTAGTAAGTGATTTATTATTTAAGTAACACACTAAAAGTTATTATTTTTAAAGAAATCAAGAAATTGTCTTTTTCCTAAAAGACACCCAACGGCAAGTTGATCACGTGCTGAAACTTGTTCTCTGACTTCCAAAACAGTTTGAAAAATGAGGAAAAGAAGAGAACTCAATAAAACGTTTCTAAATGTGGGGGTCACTTTCACCATCACATCAGTATTGGAAAGCCAGAAGAATGAGTTTCCATGCTGAGCACTGGACACTCCTGTCGTTCTCGCTGCTTGAGCATTTGTGAGATTTTGGTACTTTAGACCACAATGAACAGTCTCTTTAGCTGGACAGCAGTACAGATGGCTATTAAGTGGACTGTTATCTATTATGTATACACATTATACACATGCAGAGATTTAAAATGAGTTTTACTGATGTAAAGTGGCCTCCCTCATAACTGAAGGATCATATGGATTCCATTCTGCCCACTTCTTGTTTTCTTCTCCATATTTCTTATATTTATAGGTTGGGTTTACTAGAGTATCACTTAAGATCCTAAAAATAACATTAAAATGCTATTTTTTTACTTCCTCAGGGAAGCACCTCTCCGCTTCTTTTACTAATGTCTTAGTTCTCAGACCTTCATTATCTTTCTCTTTAATCACAAGTACAGAACTTTCTGAACTGGTTTGCTTGCCTCTGATTTTACCCCTTTAAATGCATCTTTGCAACTGAGAGATCTTTCTAAAGAACAAATGTGACCCCAACACTCCCAGCTTAAATGGCTTCTGAGCTTCCTTGGCACCCTGAGGATTGAGTGAAAATTGCTAAGCACAGCTTGGACAACCTATCCCATCTGCCATGCTTGCCTCCCAATTCCTCTACTCCAGGTAGCCATGTTATTCTGGGGCACTAATCAGCTTTTAGTTTTTCAAATGCACCATTTTGTCATACAATTCCCACTCCTGCATTGCTTCCACACCTCACAAATCCCTTGCCTTTTTCCCTCAAGGGGTTTCTATTCATTTTGTAAGGCATGGTTCAGCCATCTTCTTGGCTGAAAAGTTTTTTCTAACACCCTTGCTCTCTCTCAAAAAGACAAGGTGCCTTTCTTCTGTTATCCACAGGAAATTTACCCATGGTCGCACTGGGTGTAAATGAACCTTATATCCAGCTGTCACCTCTGCTAGGCTATAAGGTCTTTGATTTTAGAACTTGTATTAACTCATTTTAACATCCCCGGTGTCTAACACTGTAAGTGCTGAGTAAATGTAGGTTGAACCTAAGCTGAATTCCCAGAGATGAAGTCAAGAGTTCTTTAAAAAAAATAATAAAATAAAATAAACTTCTGACCTTTTTTCATTATAATCTTGGCAAATTCAGAATATCTTTACCCTAAAATAACTTTGTAATCAGGGAGTTGAAGCTTGAGTGAGAATGAGAACTGTAGTACTAAAGAATGAATTTTTTAGCAGTGTGTAAGATATAATAGAAAATAGCTGTAACCAGTTTCACCAAAGACTGCTAATAAAAATCAGAGAAAACGCTGTAAATATGGCATTAAATAAGGTGGAAAGCTGTGCTAAAGCTTGAAGATGGAAATATTTGTGGAAAAATAAGTGGTGAGAAATAATGTCCTCACCTTGTTTTGACATGCTGTATTCATTTTTCTGGTGATGACTATATTTCACATGTAAATTAGAAAAAAAAAGGAGAGAAAGGAAAGTATATACATGTCATGTCCGGGAAAGAAAAGTCAACTATCTTAGAATAGCTTCTCTGGTCAGCTCTCTATATATTACGGTCTTTTGAAGTAGTGGTGAATTTTTAAATCTTACCTTCTACAAAGAAATAACAAAACTTGGAAATTTAAAAATCTAAGCTATTGTAAATTCAGTGACTTTTTGTGAGTTAATCTCATTTTTTTTTAACATCTGTTGACCTTAAAAACAAAAACACCAACTATTTTACAAAAAAAAAAAAATGAGTTTATTCAAGAATAGAGAAATAGAATTTGGGGCAATCAAAGCATGGCAAACCATATCCAAGTCCAGAGAACAGAGGAGAGAGTCTTGCTTTAACGGAGGAAGAAAGAAATTGGGAGGGACTGTTTTAAAGAGTTCTGGTTGGTGATGGTTTCTCATTGGCTGAGTGTGGCAGTTTCTCATGGGCAGAGCTGTTGCTGGGCAAGGAGAGATTCTTCCTTACTCCTGCTGTAGTATGTAAAGTAAACTTCCTACTGTTTGAGGTCTTAGCATTGGGGTCTGAGAGCTCTCCCTTCAGGGTGTTCCAACTCCATTTTTAATGAGGATTCCTTTATTTTTACACATCTGAAAGGGAAAGAGCCATATGACTGATCATTGATGAATTTCAAAATCATGTGCCATAGAAACTATAAAGAAATTTAAACTAAAATATTGATATTTAGGTCTATTTTTTTAAAACCTGCCAGTTTGGATATAATGTCTGTCATTGAATAGTCTACTGATCTCCTTTACTAAAAATGGCCAAAACCTAAAAAAATAGCACCATAAGTATACATAATCTGGAATGTTAAAACGTAGTTTACTCTGAATGCTTCAGAGATCCTGCTCCCAACCACCTCTGGAAAGCTTTTTATGCATAATAGCCATGCTTCGTACACACTCTACCCTGCTGAGCTAGCCACAGCTAGTTGGATCAGAGAACAGGGGCAGCCCGAAGTCAACTATGGGCTAATCTTACAAAATGAAGGTGACCAATCCAGCAGTTTGTACTAGAGAGTGACTGGGCAACTAGTCAGATACTCTCTTGAAGAGTTTGAATACAGAAACACAAATAGTAGATTGACACCAAAACCCATAGTCACATAGGTAACAGATAGTAGGCAGAGGTCACAAGAAGACAGAAGACAGAGAAGGGAATAGAGGGTCAGAATTAGGCAGAGCAGGGGAAACCATCATTTATCGAGAGGTTAGTGTCAGGAAAAGTAGGAGCACCAAGCAGAATCAGAAATAAAAAAAGACATGATTAGGGTAAAGTCAAGAATAGGGGACAGCCAGAATGAATAGAATATGAAGTGCTAGTGGCAATGGATGTAACTACAGACTTAAGAAGTTTGATGATGAAGGGAAGCAATAGTTTAGTGTCAGTTATGCTTGAAGGACTTTATTTAGGATGAAATGGTGGTAGGAACAAACTTATGGGCAAGGAGAAGCTAGACTATAAAGAAGCAAAGTTACCAAATTTGGCATGACCACAGAGAAGGAAACTGAAACAAAATTTATGATAAATGGCTTAGCTTTTGAAAATTGGAAGAAGGATTTTTTTTCTTGGACACAAAAAGAATGAAGAACAGATAGAGGAAGATAACAAGAACCTGAAAGAAAATGAGAGAGTAAAAGAGCTCTTCTTTTCCTGTCTTGCTGATTTTCAGTATAAAAAAGAAGAGGAAATTGTAAAAAGGGAAAATTGGTAAAACAAAAAGCTAGTTCTTCAGAAAAAAAAAATCAATAAAATTGATAAACCTCTAGCAAGACTGACTAAAGTACAAAGAAAGAAGACGCAAATCATCAATACCAGGATAAAGCAGAGATATCACAAATTCTGCATTTGTTAAAATGATCACAGTGGAACACCATGAGCAATTTTGCACTTATAAATTTGACAGCCTAGAAGAAATGCAGCAATCCTTTGAAAACCACAAACTACCAAGCCTCAACTTGAATAGTCCATAACCATTAATGAAATTGAATTTGTCATTTAAAAGTATCAGAAAAGGAAACCAGGATGTGTAAAACTAATTCACCATTTAAAAAGCAATCAATATAATCTGCCTTATCAGTAGGCTAAAGGAGAAAAACATACGATCATATCAATTGACACAGAAAACCATTTGACAAAACCCTATACCCATTCACAATCAAAATTCTCAGCAAAACTAAGAATGCAGAGGAACTTACTCAAGTTGATAAAGAATATCTACAAAAAAACAACAGCTAGTATCTTATATAACAGTGAAAAACTGAATGCTTTCCCTCTAAGATGGGAAATAAGAAAAGTATATTTGTCACCACTCTTCTTAACCATAGTTCTGGAAGTTGCATCCTCTGAAGCAAGGAAAGAAAAAGAAATTTTAAAAGCATATGTATTGAAAAGGAAGAAAAAAACAGTTTAAAAACTATTTCTCTGCAAATGACAGGATAATCTGCAGAGGAAATTTCAAAGAATCTATCAAAAAAAAAAAATCCTAGAACCAGTAAGTGATTGCACTATCATCACAGGATAAAAAGATCTATATGCACAAATCAGTTGCATTTCTCTATATTCACAATGAACACATGGAACTAAAAATTAAAAACCCAAAGCCATTTACAGACACTCCAAAATAAGTGAAATACTTAATATTGACTTAACAAAAACATGTACAGAACCTGTATACCAAAAACCACAAACTATTGACAAAAGAAATTTTAAAAAGACCTAAATAAATGGAGAGACATACTGTGTTTATGGATTGGAAGACTTAACATAGTAAAGATGTGAGTTTTCCCCAAACTGATCTATAGGTTAATGCAATTCTTTTCAAAATCCAAGCAAGGTTTTTCTGTAACCATAGATGAGCTTATTCTAAAATTTGTATGGAAAGGCACAGGCCCTAGAATAGCTGAAATGATAGTTATCACTCTACCTGATATTGTCACTAACTAGATAGTTACAATAATCAAGATAGTGTGGTATTTCTGGGGGAATAGGCACATATTTCATCAGAATAGAGACCTCAGAAATAGACCGACACAAATATGCCTAACCGATGTTCTGCAAAGGTATGAAAGCTATTTAATGGAGGGAGGACAGCATTTTGAACAAATCATGCTAGAGAAATAGGACATTCCTAGGCAAAAGAAGGGAACTTTGACTTAACTCCACACCTTATAAATCAATAACCCCAAATGCATTGTAGACTTCAAGGAAAAATGTAAAAAATAAAAAATTCTAGAAAAGACATTAGGAGGGAATCTTCAGGATCTGGGACTGGGCAGAGTTCTTAGACTTGACAGTGAAAGCATAATCCATAAAAGGAAAAATTGATAAATTACATTTCATCAAAATTTAAAAGTTTTCCACAGCAAAGACCCCATTTAAGAGAAAGGAAAAATAAGATACAATTTGGTAGAAAATATTTGCAAACCATGTTTCCAACAAAGGATCATTATATTGACTATGCAAAGAACTCTCAAAACTCAGGACTGAAGAAAAAAAGAACTATCCACTTAGGAAATGGGAAAGATAAGAACAGACATTTCACTAAAGAAGACATGCATATGGCAAATAAACACATGAAAATATGTTCAACATTATCAGTCATTAAGTAAATGCAAATTAAAATCACAATGGGGTATCACTGCACACCTACCAGAATGGCTTGATAAAAATTAGTGACAGAACCAAATGCTGTTCAGGATGCAGAGGAGCAATCACTCACACATTGCTGGTAGGAGTATAAAAAGATAGAGCCATTTTGCTCATTTGCCATAGCATTTGCCCATAAAACTGGTGATTCCATCGGTAACGCTCTTGGTAGTTTTTCTTAGAGAAATGAAAACTTAGGTTCACACAAAACACCTGTACAGAAATGTTCATAGCAGCTTTCTTCATAATAGCCAAGTATTGGAAACAAACCAGGTGTCCTTCAATGAACAAAATGTTAAACTGTGGTACACCCATGTCATGGAATTATATGGAGCAATAAAGGAAACAAATTGTTGATACAACTTGTATATATCTATAGAAAATTATGCTTAATGGGAAAAACAAAGTCAATCTTCAAAGGTTAGTATCATTTATATACTACTTTTAAAACTACCAAGTTAGGGGCATCTGGGTAGCTCAGTGGGTTAAGCCTCTGCCTTCGGCTCAGGTCATGATCTCAGGGTCCTAGGATCGAGCCCCACATCGGGCTCTCTGCTCAGCAGGGAGTCTGCTTCCCCCTCTCTGCCTGCCTCTCTGCCTACTTGTGACTTCTCTGTCAAATAAATAAATAAAATCTTTTTAAAAAAATAAATAAATAAAAAATAAAACTACCAAGTTTGAGAACAGATTCCAGGAAGTTGGGGGAGGAGGGAAGGATGGTCAATTTGGATATAAAAGATACTTGTTTGCCAACAATGGGATCATCCAGTTCCATCATGAGCCCCGCTGATGTTAGATTTCATAGATTTACCACAGAAAAATTGACGTAATGAAGTGTACTTAGAAAAATGTGATCCCAATCTATGACCAGCCCAGATACCAGTTAGTAAACACCATACAGATATTCGCAGAAACTATAATGCATCAGCTCAACACTTCACATATTCACGTTCTATTCCAATGAAAAGGTACTGCATACTGTACTCCTGGGCTTTTGAAAATGTACCAGATGACATCCTGTGAAAACATGGTCAAATAAACACAGCATGATGATACTAAATTGAGCATGAGAGCCAGGTAGGGGGAAAATCAGCACTTCTGTGATGCCAAAGAGTGAGAAAGACAGATTCCTGCTGTTTTTTGTTTTTTGTTTTTTAAGATTTTATTTATTTGTTTGAGAAAGAGCAAATGAGAGAGAGAGAGAAAGCAGAGGGAGAAGCAGACTCCCCACTGAGCAGGGAGCCAGATGCAGAGCTCAATCCCAGGAACCCTGGGATCATGACCTGAACCAAAGGCCGGCATTTAACCGACTGAGCCACCCAGGGGTCTGTCTGCCGGGTTGTCTTAAACTCTGCGCATTTGTGCATTTGTGTGCGTGTGCAGGTGTGCAGTGTGGGTGAGTTGAATTAAAGGCTTTTTTTTTTTTTCCAGATAAAAGAAATACTATTTATATCTTCAAAGCCCACAAAGGAGAGTCTGCTCAGGGGCATTGCTTTTGCATTCCATATCCAATTCCAGCCGTGAGGAATGAAATGCAGACATTGAAGAGGTGCTCCACTACCTCAGTATCTAGAGACAATGTTTCTATTTAGAAAGGTTCATTCAAATCACATTTCTTGATGGCAGTTCCATCTCATACATCTTAATATTCCAAACAGTTACTTTTATGGAGGGATACAAATATTTGTTGAGCAGTTGGATGAATCCACACATAAAACTAAAATCAAACTTTATTTCTACCAGTTTATTCGACTTTATGCTGGATACCAAAATATTTAATACACTGTCCTTTCCCTAAAATGTTGATAACGAGAATTTTAACATGTCCCCTTTTATCCGCAATGTCATCTTTGCTGAAAAACTAGTTTAAACCTGTTTCTTTAGTGAGAAACTCATATGCTGTCACATACATACTAAAGTCCCTCTCCACCCCTACCCCTGGACTGGAACACCAGCAGTCATATTAGCTTAAAAATCCAGGGTTTCAGATCAAGGACAAGTTCAACTAATAGTATCAAGAGGTTCCAAGAGACCCTAAAGGTTATGAAATATGTAACCTTTTGTGTCTAAACATTCCTGACCAGTACGGACCCATGAGCAATAATTAGATTTTTTGTTTGTTTCTTTGTTTTTTAAACTAAAAAGAATAATTATAGCTGGCCTCATTTCCTTAAAGTTTCCAGCAATCTATTTGAATTTGCCAATTTGAAGCCAAGGACTTATTTATCTTTGCCATCAGAGTAACTTATACTAGAAGATCACGGGGTGAACAGACCACAGCAGAGTCCATTTTTCTGCCTTCAGTCAATAATACTGTACTCAAATTAATTCAGAATAAGAACAGTCTGTCCTTTGCTTTAAAATTTCAAATGGCAGTCTTTCACGAAAATGCATTCAGGAGCTGTAAGCCCCATCATCACTGGGAGTCCACCTAACCTAGAGAAGAAAAGCGGTAGTGAGTTCTGTGTGTCCTGCGTGTTACATTCCATCATTACTTATGTGTTCTGAAAACAAATCTATAAGTAAAAACCTAGATTGTTATTTTTTTTTCCCAAGAGTTCCATTAATGGATGTAAACCTTTCTTCCACACCATAAACCTGTGGAAGATACAGATCGCCATTTCAACAACTGAGCTTGTTTTGCTTTTGTCAACTTTAAAGAGATTGGATTTTAAGAGATAACTCGTGGCAGAACTGTCTGGAAGAGATGGTTGGGACCTGGACTGACACATTTTAATCCAGCAACACTAAAACCAGGACTTTAAACCCATGGGTGGCTTTCATGGCTCCCTGACTACTGACACCTGACTGTGAAAGGAACAGTTACCTCCACGCCTCCCATGCCCCTGCCACGTTGGTGGGAAAACTGAGCAAATAGATCTTTTTGGTAGGATCGAGGTAATGAGCACCAGCAATTCCATGACTTTTCTTTTTTCTTTTCTTTATTATTATTTTATTTTTTTTCTTGTTACAGAACTAAAGCAAAGTAATAGTAAAAAACAAAATACCAAAAGTGCTAAAAGAGAAACAAGTTGCATGATTTTGCTATTAAGTGATAATCACGGCAAATAAATATTTTTCTAAAATTAAAACAGCATGCTGATTTAGAAGATGCAAGCATAGAGAAAACAAATCCAAATCCATCACCCAGCCATCTCTCTATTCACACCTACACATAATTATGACTGTAATTTTTATAAGGGTCATTCTCTCTGTTGTACCCTGCGTCTGGAATTTTTATTCAATTGAACTTTTGAGAGATCTTTCTATATCAAGAAATATTGTTTAAAAATCAATTTAATGGATGCAGATTATTCTTTTAAGTGGATGGATGGATGTTTTAGAAATTGTGCAACCCGTCCCTTATTTATGAGAAGGAAAGTTGCTTCTAGCTTTCTGTTCTCTGAAATAATGCTTCACTGAAGCTCTTTGTGCATGTATCTTATACCTAATAGCTCTAGAAAAATTTCTAGAAGAGGAATTACTGGGTGAATTTTTATGTCTATTTCGAGACTGCTGGAAAAAAAAAAAAAAAAGAAGACTAAGCACTTATGCTTTCACTAGTAAGGAGTAAGAAAGGTGGATTCCTCATACCCTTATCAGTATTACTAATAATTTCCCAACTTTCTAGGGAAAAAATGAAATATTTACCCCACTCATTAGGTAGAAATTATAGATCATTTGTACTAGTAGCTTTTTTATGAATGGTGCAAACAGCTTTTCACAGATTTATGGGCCATTTTATCCTGCCCATTTCCAAATTGGGATTTTTTGTTATGTCTGAAATTGCTTTCGAAAGATAAATCTTTCATCTTATCTTATAAATATATACTTCATGTCTATCATGTATTGCAAATATTTTCCAAATTTGTCATTTGTCTTTTGACTTGTTTGGGATGTTTTTAAACTATGTATGAACTTTAATACCTTTACATGACACCTAATACATAATTTTACATCCAGCTTTTACCTTTTTAACATTGTATTGTTTTTACTTTCCCTCATTAAAAATTTCAAGTAAAATATTTTAATGATTATATAAAATGTGTTTTAGAAATGCACCATTCTTAAAAAAAAAAAAAAAAAAGAAATGCACCATTCTTTAATCTTACTGTAATGTAGTTTCCTAGTGATTTTTTTCCCTACTCCTGGTTATATTGATATTTTATGCTTCTTACCATCATAAACAATGCTGGATTAGAGGATAGCGAGGTGATAAGCAGACAGAAAAACTAAAGTAGCTGGTCTCTTCAAAATTTTAGTAACAGGAGAGATTCAAAATGAGGGGAGAATCTTTTTTTATCACCCTTGATAAAGGGGCAAAGACTTAACAAAGGCACAATTGTAAAATCTTTAAAAAAAAAATGATGGGATGCATATTAAGAAAAAATAGCCCTGCAGTGCCTGGATGGCTCTATAGGCTAAGCATCTGACTCTTGGTTTCAGCTGAGGTCATGATCTTATGGGTCCTGAGATCAAGCCCATGTGGAACTCCACGCACAGCAGGAAGTCTGCTTCAAGATTCTCTCCCTTTGCTCTTCCACCTGTGTGCCTGTGTGCATTTTCTCTCTCTCTCTCTCTCTCTCTCTTTCTGTCTCACACAGACACACACACACACACACACACACACACACACACACACACTCTGACTCTCTCTCTCTCTCTCTCAAATAAATAAATAAATCTTTAAGAAAAAAAAGAAAAAATAGCCCTGGAGGAAGATGAATAAATAATCAGGACAATAATACACTAAATGTGTGTGTTTTAGTAATTTATGGTTTCAAACAAACCTTGGAGATTTTTTTTTCTTTTGCATTTGTCCCATTTGTTTTAATGCAATGTAAGTTCTTCTGTTCCTTAGCTGAGGAGTCCTCTTGTGATTTCTATCATATTTTGTTACCCCTGGCAACAATCAAATGTATCCAATCTCTTTAAGTTTGTCTAATAAGTGGCATTATTGCATCATTCAAGCATTTAAATTTGATTGTTGAGTTTATCCATAAAGGTTGTTCGCAAATCTGTTAAAGTCATTTATTTCTGATTCTGGTATAATTGTGTACGCCAATATTAATGCTGCTTTCCAGAAGATTAACCATATGTTGTAGGGCCTAATTTGGGGTTCAAAGTAGAAAGTGGTGATCTTTTCAACATGTGATTTATTGGAGGAAAACGAATGGTGATGGAGACAATCTGGGAACAGACAGTTGGGAGGGAGCCCCCACACAGACCTTGTATTACTTTGCTGTTATTCAGCAGTTTATAATGTCGGACTTCTAGTACCAACCAGAGAGAAATATAGCCTCACATTTTACTACCAACTCTGTTGTTTCTGTCTCTCTCTCCTCTACACCAAGACCAGAGAATAGAACATAAAGGTCGACATTTTATCTTAATCGGACATGTTTTGAATATTGTACTTGTATTTCCATCCTTCATTGATTTTTTAACATGATGTGATGTATTATAGCCATATTCATTATTGTGTGCGGCACCAAAATTATGCTTCCGAAGTGTGACTTTTAATAAAAGGAAATGCTTGTGATCATTTGTGCCATATCAACTGTGTCCCATCAAGTCCTTAATATACTGTAATTCCTTAGAGGCATTTTCCCCGATTTCATAGCAATAAATGCAGCACATTGGTTCCGTTGCCATACCTAGGTTTTAGAGTTGTTTTCCACAATGGGTTTTGCTTGTAGTTTCTGTGGCATTCACCGAAATCAGTTGGGTGAGTCTACCCCAGCTAGTAAGGGTCAGGTGCATAACTGGATAGATGTAAGTGAAAAGGTGCCTTATTTCGGAAATGTGCAGCTCTACTCTTGCCTAGCCTCAGTATTTGTCATCTTTGTTCTTCAGGATATGGCCTTTTGCCATCCCTGCTCCCTCCCCCAACCCCTGTCCAGGGCCAGTTAATCACTCCCAAGCCTTCAGGTGCTGTTCTTGTCCATACCCACACTACATTTTTAAAGTACCCATCTCTATGTGTGTGTCTTAAGGGCAGAATTCAGGCTTGTCTTCCGTATATCCTCAGGGCTTGGTGCCTAACTGTGCGCTCTCGCACAGGGTGATAACTGGGTGAATCCAACTGAGTGAACCCAATCTTGCCACCTTAACGTATTGAATGAGTAACACATGCAACTGATGATGAAAGAGTCTGGCTTCCTTCAAGCCTTCCTTTCTTCCTTTCGAAATATTTGCTGAGTGCTTGTTTAATCCTGAGTGCTTGTTCTTGGCTCAGAGACCACAGTGGTGAAAATGAGAGGGAAAAAACCTGCCTTCAAGGAGTTAAAAATCTAATGAAATAACTCAATTGTCTTTTTTGTCCAATTCATGTGTTTTTCAATTTCAGCTTGGATAAACAAATCAAGCATCCCCTCATATTAAAAAAGTAAATTAAAAACTGTGTCTGGGACTTTGCTACTGGCAGCTCAGAATAGCAGAGAAACACAAAGGGCTGTGTAGTCCACTAGAGTGGCCGCTTGCCACATGTGGCTGTGAGCTCATGCGGTGTGCTAGTGTGAATTCAGAGGGATGAAAACTATAAAATACATGCCAGATTTTGAGGATGGGGTACAGAAAAAGGAATGCAAAATATCTCATTAATAATTTCATATTGATTATGTGTTGAAATAATTTTTTTATATTTTGGGGTAATAAAATGTTATTAAAATTAATTTCACCTCATTTTTTAAAAATGTATGTGACTACTAGGCAATTTAAATTTACTGATGCCGTTTGTATCTCTGACTTGGATTATATTGCTATCGAATATTGTGAGTGGAGAATCGTACAGCATGGGTTGGAGAATGCTCCACTGTCGATCTGGACCATGTCCCCCTACTGGCTTTGTGGCCATTGGCAACTTACTAAATCTGTCTTTAATTCTTTTGTCTTATCATCTTGTAAAATCGAGATATCAGTACTACCTAACTCATGCCGTTGCTATGAGAATAGATGCATATAGACAGTATCTGGCATGTAATGTACACTCTTTATGTATTTGTTAAGTAAGTAAACAAATCTACTGGTCACTACCACGTCTACCCCAGTGAGTAGAACTATCAAAGGGGTAATGTTTTTAAATAGCAGTGTTGTACAAGAAACAACAGTTGCCGACGAGGATGCAGAGAAAAGGGAACCCTCTTGCACTGTTGGTGGGAATGCGAATTGGTGCAGCCACTCTGGAGAACAGTATGAAGGCCCTCAAAAAAAGTTAAAAATAGAACTATTCTACAATCCAACAGTTGCACTACTAGTTATTTACAAAAAGTATCCAAAAATACAGGTTCAAAGGGGTACATGCACTCCATTGTTTATAGTAGCATTATCAACAATAGCCAAACTATGGAGAGAACCCTGAATGTCCATCGACTGATGAATAGATAAAGAAAATGTGTTATATATACACAATGGAATATTACTCAGCTATCAAAAAGAATGAACTCTTGTCATTTGCAACAGTGTGGAGGAGTTAGAGTGTCTTATGCTAAGTGAAGTAAGTTAGTCAGAGAAAGACAAATACTATATGATCGCACTCATGTGTGGAATTTAATACAGAAGACAGATGAACATAAGGGAAGGGGGAAAGAAAAAAAAAAGAGAAGGAAACAAGTCATAAAAAAGACTATTGGGGCACCTGCGTGGCTCAGTGGGTTAAGCCTCTTCTTTCGGCTCAGGTCATGGTCCCAGGGTCCTGGGATGGAGCCGTGCATTGGGCTCTCTGCTCAGCAGGGAGCCTGCTTCCCCCTCTCTCTCTGCCTGCCTCTCTGCCTACTTGTGATCTCTGTCTGTCAAATTAAAAAAAAAACAAAAAAACTCTTAGAGATGGAGAACAAACTGATGGTTGCTGAAGGAGAAATGGGTGGGGGATGGGCTAGATGGGTGTTGGGTATTAAGAGGGCACTTGTGATGAGCACTGGGTGTTCTATGTAGGTGGTGAATCCCTGAATTCTACTCCTGAAGTCATAATTGCACGGTATGTCAACTAACAAAATTTAAATAAAAATAAATAAAATAAATAGCAGTGCTGTAAATAACCCCATTATTTTCTAGGGCAGGGGCGTGATTGTAGACTGACCTGGGGAACATTTTGATAGTTTATTAACTCAATTCCCTTCTTCCCACCCTCCTCTTTGCCCGGAACAGATGGAGGGAAATGAGTAAAATTCAAAAGGAATTAATTACTTTTCTCTCCAGCAAGCTATTTGGGAAAGAGATGCCTAAGTGAATGGCAAATCTACAAGATTTTTCTTTTGACATAATTGCAGGCCCTTTTTACTTTGTGTGGGTTCTTAGAAAGAAGTCTAAAGTATGAAAATTCAAGCTTCTAAGTTAGAGAGTAGATTCTTTTGCCAAACAGACCCGCTAAAGAGCATTGTTGGCAGTCACTCTTTAATCTCTGTGCTTGTTAACTAACTGCAGAGGAGACACTGGGAAGTCAGTCAAAAATCAAGGTATTTATGACACCTGTGTATAGAGGAAAAAATATATATGGGTTGTAGCAGAGAATCTGCCTGGATTCTAGAGCAGCCCACATGTTTCCTGCCTGTGACTTGTTTCTAACCAGGGTAACAAGGCGAAAGTGATGGGATGCTTATGATTTTATGTGTGTGATAACATGACATAAGATAGTGTCTCCCATCTTCCTGAAGTTTCTCTTTCCCTTGATGGCTTTGAGGAAGTAAGTGTTCCTGCTGAGGGATTCCACATAGAAAGAAACCACTGAAAGCTTCTAGAAGCTGAGAGCAGCTTCTGCTAACAACTATCGAGAAACTACAAAGAACTAAATTCTGCCAACAGCCAGATTGAATTTAAAACTGCATTCCCTCCCAGTCAAGCCTCGAAAGAAACCATGACCCCTGCCAACACCTTGACTGCAGCCTTGTGACCCTAAGCAGAAGATCCCGCAAAGTCATGCCCAGACTCCTGACCCCTGAAAACTGGGCAAGAAATATCTGTTATGTTAATCTGCTAATTTGTCATAATATTGTTATTCAGCAATAGTTAGCTAACACCCTGTTACTTTGACTTATCCAAATTGTAACCATTAAGCACATTTTAAGTAAAGACATGTGCACTGAAATTACTGAAATTCTTTATTCCTTTTCTTGGATTCAGTAGACTCTGCCATCTTCTCAAGCCTGGCTGAGGGATTTAGGTGTGTATTTAATAATAAGTCAGTTATATTTATAATATTTTATAGAATTTTAGGGTTTACATGTAATAGACTTTTGGTTGGTAAATGATAATTCAGTTTCCCATAATTTGGTTTGACATGATTCAGAAAATATCAGACACATATGTCTAGAGCTCCAAAGAGAGATATGGACCAGATAGGTTTTTTGGGTTTTATTTTTATATTTTATTTATTTTGAGAGAGAGAAAGAAAGGGAGAGAGCAAGAGTGGGGTGGGGGGGCAGCGTTGGGGGAGAAGCCGACTCCCCGCTGAGCACAGAGCCCGTTGAGGGGCCCATCCCAGGACCCTGGGATCATGAACTGAGAGCAAGGCAGACACTTAACCAACTGAGCCACCCAGGTGCCTGTGGACCAGATATTTCTTTCAAATCACTAGCATCTTCCAGATGGTAATAAGAACTATTAAAATGGATTAAGTCACTTGATCATCTATAGAAGTTAAGACTATGGACAAGGCTCAGGAGAGAAACAACATTTAAGGGCCATAGAGAAGAATTGGCAAAAGGGGAACTAAGTCAAGAAGGTAAAAAGAGATTTAAGAGAGAGTGATGTCAGGGATGCCAAGAGTTTCAAGGTAAAAAGAGTACCAAAAAAAAAGGAAAAGGAAACCTGAATTAATTGGATTTAGAAATTAGGAAGCGACTTGATTTTAGTAAGATGGGATGGAAGTTGGATTTCAATGAGTCACTAAATAGCTTAGGAATGGGAAGTGGAGGTAAATATTTATTTAGGTCATAGCTAAAGAGGAAACGTTCAATCAAAGAGTTTTCTTAAGACAGAAGAGGCTTTCATGTTTGTTGCTGTGAGGAGTTACTAGAAGAGAGGTTGTCAGTGTGGAAAAGGAAGGGGGTTACTGTACAGGTGAGGTCCAGGGTTTGGTGAGAGGTAATTGGTGGTATGGACAGCATGAAGAATCAGCCTCAGATGGGGGGAGAACAACTCTTTTCAGATTAGGAGGAAAGAAGTGCTCCTCCATGTGGAAGTAAATACACTCATAGATGTGCACATGAGTAATTAGTCAATTTTTAGGACTTTTGTTTTTTCACTTGCCTTGAGGAAGTGGGGCAGGGCTGAGTAGGGACTAAATGGATACAACCACTGATGGGAATTATAAGGGAAGCTCATTAGGCACAAATGAGAGTCTTGCTGAGTAGAGTTTCTAAGAGGCATTAAGACTTACCAAAACCAAAATCTGTCCCACTATGAAATCTCCCTTGGAGTTGAAGGTGAGTGGATTTTGGTTTGTCCATTAACAGGAGAAACCTGAACTTGGGTAGTAAATCCTAGCCCAGCTTGCAGCTCATAGCCCAGCTTCCCAGGCTGTTACCAAGGCCATCCCTCTTGCACTCCTATGAACTATTCTCCCACCTCGTGACTGACAAATGAGGCTTCTGTTTTGATCTGTTTTTAATTTAGCATAACAAAAAAAATGTAGGTCTTCAGATTGAAAGTAAGGAATTCTATTTGTAGGACATAGTCCTTACAGTGGGTGACATGCACACCTTCTTAACTAGAAGGGGTGATACTTACTCTTTTTCCTGTTGACACTATTTTCAGTCCCCACCTCTTCATCTTTTTTGAGTGGAATGAGGTCAAAATCATCCTTCATATGCACCTGGGTGGCTCAGTGGGTAAAAGCCTCTGCCTTAAGCTTAGGTCATGATCACAGGGTCCTGGGATCGAGCCCCACATCTGGATCTCTGCTCTGCAGGGAGCCTGCTTCCTCCTCTCTCTGCCTCTTGTGATCTCTGTGAAATAAATAAATAAAATATTTTAAAAAAACAAAACAAAACAAGAATCACCCTTCATTTTTCTCTCTGGCTGGTTCTTCTGGAAACAGTGCATGCATGCATGAAAACTCTTCTGGGGTAACTTGTGTTTTCTTCAGAAGAATCTAACACCATAAAGCTGGAATTGTTTTCCATTTCATTTCTTAAATGGAACCCTACATTTTTGCTCCTGGAGAAATGGTCTATAAAGAAAGCATCCTCTGTATCTATATCACCTACGAAGGGAGCTCTGGCAGGAGCTACTGCCAGAATGAACATTCAGATCATCTGAAAATATTGTTGCACTTTATCCTTTCATTTAACAAATGAGTACGTACTACTATGGGTCTGGCGCTGTTCTAGGCTCCAAAGAAGGACCCATGCTTTCAGGAAGCTAGCGTTCTTATGTGCATGTGATGGGGGAGAAGAGGGAGAGTGAAGCTGAAAATAAACAATTCAACAAATACGTTTAAAAAACATCTAGCAGATAGTGGTAAGTGGTGAGTATGAGCAAAATAACAGAGATGTGGTATCTGTTATGTATTATAGGTATGATAATGACTGGGAAGAGGCTGGCTTTAGACATCTAAAATATGCAGAGTTTAGAAGATTATCAGATTGCAACCAGACAGCTAAACAGTCTGCAACTACCTTGCCAAGAATGGAAGTGGCATAAGACCTGCCGTATATATGTTTTTGGAAAGCTTAATCTAAATCAGGAGAAAGGAACCCAGAGACCCATTTCTGACATCAGCTGTCCATCCTTTCTTCAGCCAAATTTAAAAAAAAAAAAAAAAATCCCTGAAAACCAGAAAAGCCTTACTTACAGATGAGAAAAATTATTTTTTTAGGTATGCAGTCTTTTGTAAATAAATGGTCCTGTCAGTATATTGGTTTTGAGGCTCTCACCTGTTAATACTCCTTTGTCTTACATTTTTAAACAGTTAATTACAATAATGCTAATGATACACACATTGCCTCCTTCTCTGTCCCTGATCTTCACCTGGATGGCCTCAGACCTCTATCTTTCTTTCCTTTTGTTTAGGCTTTGGGTTCTGAACTTACTTTAACTACATTCAGACTCTGGAAAATGGAGGTTTCTGAGGTTACGTTCGAAAGATCTTTGACTGACAGGCTCCCTTCGGCCACACAGAACTGCAAGAGTCGAATAAAAAATGTGGATTTAGCTCAAACTCCGGGCAGCTTTTTTTCCACCTGAGAAATGGAATCTGGCTGTGGCTAGCCCCAGGGAATGTAAATAGAACCTTACCTGTAATTAACCCAGGGCTTCTCTTGTTCTCCATGCAAATGGAGTTATAATTGTATTTCCTTTAGCAGAATAGAAACCCTATGTTTCAGAGGAGAGCTGGCAGTTGAATAGAGGACAAACTATCTGTCTAACTATGACAGCTCCCTCCTATCTCCTTCTAGAAAACCCGAATGATAATAAAACTGGAGTTGCATTTGATGTAAGACATATGGTAATTACTATAATAATATTATCACCCGGGTTCTGCAATGATTTTGTCAGTGAGGTGCAATTTCACATATTGTCTGCGATAAAATCCCCGTTTTTGGTTATTGATAGCAATGCTTTTCTAAAATGGTATAGGTGTTTTGTGACAGCTGCGAAGTTCCTGCTTCATATCCAGGTAATTGGGTTGAGAATAAGGCCTGCATGCTAAAACCTGACGATGTGAGAAGTGGAGAAAGCCCAGGGAATACTGTGAATATTTTGGTAGTTATTAACAGGCTAAAAGGGAAGCCTTTGCTAGTCAGTTCTTCTGAAGCAATGATGGCAGCAAAAAAAGAAAAGAAAGAAAGCAAGAAAGACAGCCTCCTTTAGAAAGCCTCCGTGGAGTCTTCAGTCAAAATTTGGAAATTTTGAGCTAATCAATCGTTTCATGAATCTGTACTTAGTATTTTTAAGGCTGTATACAGTATTCACAAATTAAACTATAATTACTTTCATTTCATGCTGCTATTGATTCGTAAGTCAGATTTTACTTTGCTTAATTGCTGATTTAATAGAAATTACTTCAGTATAATAAGTATGTACATATATAATAAATGTTTTATTTATCGGTCATAGGAAAAATTGGTTGTATAGGATTTTATGCTGAGGAAGCTGTATATATTCAATTTTATAACTGCTTCCAGGGAGCCAAATATCGAAGACACTAACAGCATGTTAAAATGGACTACTCTAAATCCTTTTTTTTTGAAAGATGTGGGAAATAAATAACAAATAACAGTATATCAAAATGATTTTATTGTTTATATTAATAAAAGGAAACTAATACAATGACTGGATGGGGGAAAAATCAGATTATGGGTTTTTCTTTTTTTAACATCCTCTCTTGGGCAGAATTTGTTTCTTAAAAATCCCACCAAAGACCCATAAAACAGTGAACTCTATTCAGAAGTATTATTTAGGCATAAATCATTACTAGTGGCAATATATTCAGTGAGTGCAGCATTATATACTTGTGTTGAATTGAATAAGTACATGTATATATAAAGGTATAGGTTAGTAAGTTAATTATGTTGTGAAGTGCTAAGTAACTAGAAGTAATGGTAATAATTTGGGAGTAAAATTGGTGTTCTGTTAGTTGGTTATTATGATTGAAATTCCTTAGCTAATCCTTTTTTTTTTTGGAAAAGGGGAAATAGTCCAGATGTCAAAAAAATTGAATTGTAAAGTTAGCACAAAACCAAAGACCTTTGGCCCTAGTATTTTATAGCAAAACATTAGGGATTTGTATAAAAGACCTATAATGAGGTGGAATTCAAATCATTTTGATGCAATTTAATTCAAGAATTATTATTATTATTAAGTACCGGAAAAGTTCAGACCCTAGGAACATAGCCCTGAACAAAATTAAGTACTACTCTCATGAGCTTTCTAGATCCTAGGAATATAGCTGTGAACAAAATTAAGTTCTACTCTCATGAGCTTATACTTACTAGGTATAGATTCTGTGTTAGAGCCTGTAGAACATCTAAGGTATAATTGAAGTTAACTCATTGAAGGTCTGTACCAATTTCTCCCCGGACATGGTTGAGACTCTGAGTGGTCATTTGTTGGTACAGGGAACTTAATGGGGCCAGTGGGACTCCTCCCCTTGGTGGGTTACCATTAGAGATTACACTAGGTGACTTCTGGCACAAAGTAATCTTTACTTGCAGCAAATAAGGGGATCATGGGGAGTAATTTCCAAAGTCGTGACTTCCTGAGTAGGGTGAGCAAGTTCTTTTTATTTGGGGTTTAGGAAGAATGTTTAGAAGGGGGAGCTTTGTTAACACAGGTAAAGGCGGGCGTGCAGTTGTGCCTATACAGGCTTGGTATGTTATGTTAATGAAGCTTGTGCTCTTCCTATGATGGAGACTTTAACATTATAATGAGGCAGAGGTAACTGTTGAACATTTTTTGGCTCATCTGCATAGACATTGACTTGGTGGCCAAGCTCAAGCTGTTTTTTTGGGTTTTTGTTTCTTAAGATTTTATTCATTTATTTGACAAAGAGCAAAAGAGCACAAGCAAGGGAGGAGCAGAAGCAGAGGGAAAAGCAGGCTCCCCATGGAGCAGGGAGCTCAACCCTTGGGACTCGATCCCAGAACCCTGATCATGACCCCATCCGGAGGCAGACGCTGGAAAGAACTGAACCACCCAGGCATCTGCTCAAGCTGGTTTAAACTGGGTTAGGCTGACTAGTTCTTGCTTGGCCAATAGGTAGTCTAGGGTTATTCTGTGGTCTAAGACCATTCAGGCTAAGGAATGCAGGGCCTTGCTTGTTCATAGGCTGGAACCCTATCTGTTGACCCTGAGTCTAGGCTTTTGCAGAAACAGCTAGTGCGTTTGTTAGTGGAATCTGAAAAGAAGGGATAAGTGATTAAGGAGAAACTGTTCTCTGAAAAACAAGTTTTAAATTTTCTGCTAGTCTTAACCTCATTAACCCTATGGGGCATGATTTCAGAAAGAAGAAGGTATTGTTTCCTCCTGTCTGACTTTCCAGCCAAGCACACAGAACTTTTCTCTAGTGTAATAGAAAGATAATCCTCTGTGGAGATAAAAATTCTTAATTTTTCAAAAGAAAAATAAGAGGCAACCCACCTTTAGTTGGGTTGAAAAATTTTTACATTTTTATTTGCTCATTGTATTACTTTTTTTAAAATAACTTCTTTGACTACTTTTCCTGGGGTTCTGGTATTTTTACATTTGAAGCTCATTATAGAATTAAGATATTATGTCTTTGTCATATGTACTATAGTGTCCCCATCTATCAGTTTATTTTGTTGGTACACAGCTCTTTAAAGCAAATGTCTGATTTATTGTGTTTTATGAAACAACGGATCTTTTCTTAAAGAACAGAACTTGCAGTTTATTTGGTTGTTCATACCTTAAAACATAGTAAGGAAAAGATATACACCAAAAATAATGGCATTTTTCATCTTGTAAATGAGCCTTTCCCCTTGGAGAAAAGTTCACTGACAAATTTCATTTAGATGTTTTGTGCAAGTATTATTGGAATTTGAGAGGAAGGAAACTTTTCTATGAATTAATTCCCTTTGTGAGGTTAAACCTTAATTTAGAGACCATTATTATATGGTAATTACATAGTATTTATAAATAAACAAAGTATTTGTAAAGCTGGGAGGTTTATTTTCAGTTTTATAATCACTTAGCTTTTAAAATTGTATTAATTTTTACACTCCTGATAATCAATTATAGAAACTAAAGATTTTTCTCTGGCCCATAGCAGAGATTATTTGGTTATGTAGACGAAAAAAACATTGGATTTTGTATGAGAAAATGAAAGTTTTCACCTGTAAATGGGGACATGAACTAGATGATTCCAAGGTCCTTTTAGGAATGTCTGATTCATTGGAAAAGTCTCCCCCCTTTTAATAGAGGGTATTTTCCTCTTTTTTCTTCTCCTCCTTTCTAGGTATAGGGAAGCTCAAGAATTCAATTGTACATGTTGAGTCTTAGATATCTGAGTTGGCTCTTAGCTGTATGGATTCGAAATCCAAATGAAAAATATAAAATGAAGATGCACATTTGGAAGTTGTTAAGCAAGAAAATACTGTTAAAAGCCATGGAAATAGACAACATAAGAAACACATGAAACCAGAAGAATTCCGGATGAAACTGGAAAGATCCAATATAATGGTTCTGTAATAGAGGAACTGGCAAAGGAGACAGGGAACCATGTCCGAGAATTAAAGATGCCATTTGGTTGTCCTCTTAGATGCAGAATTAAGACATGGTTAGTATCAAGAAATTAGCACAGATAAAATAATAAAGAAGTATGGCCTAACATGATAGAATAAATGAGGTATTGGAAGCTCCATGTGGTATACATTATTGATATAATTATTGTTTGACTTCCTATATAATTTAGGATTTTGAAGAAAAAAGCCTCTTATCCAGTTGTAAAAGGAAGGAGGGGAAAGAAAGTAAAGGAGATCAGAAAGGTCTTCGTGAAAGAGGAAATAATTAATCTGGGCTAAGAAGGATAGTGGGAGAAGTCAAAGGTGAAGACATTCTAGATTGCATAAAAAAAAAACTAAGCCAAAGTAGGGAAAAAGCATAAATTGAGTACTTTCAGAAAGCAGCATAGGGCAAAGCAGGCTATAGCCAGTCTTACACAAGTGAATTGAAGGCTGAAAAGGGACACGTAGGCAGGGTCCTATTATGAAGAACCTTACATGCTATTTGAGTAACTAATTCATAACCAGTCAGCTGATTAGAAGTTAGCAAATAAGTGAATTTGAAATAGAGAAAGGGATTCTAGATAACCATTTTAAATGCAGATTTAAAATGGAGGATTTAAATTTAATTTAAATCCTCCATTTTAAATGGAGATTTAGAAATCAGAGAAGTAGAAGAGTATAATAAAAAAAATAAGTGATTTTGAACTTTTTATTAAGCATGATGAACTAACACTTGAACACATTCAGAGAGTTTTCTTTGATTAGAAGCAGAGGTCTGAGTAGAAGACACAAGACTAGAGAGAAAAGTGTCCCCTTGTTTACAAGGTCATTCCCATATGCCACCGTCAGTTCCCTGGTATCCCCAAGAAAAAGGAAATCCCCCAAACTCAATCCAATGTGTATTCTTCCAGGAAGGAAAATATGCATCCTCTGACTGAAAATCAACTAGCTTCTCCTTTCTCTTTATTGATGGAAGGATTTAAAGAATGCAATATCTGAGTGGCATGGGAGAAAAGGGAAGTCAATTCTCAGATTCGTAAGACCCCAACCAGTGTTCCAACCTTCATTCAACAAATACCTCTCAACCACCTTCTCAGTGCCAGTTACTCAGAAAATCAGTCTCATCCCTTGTTGACAACCAACAGATGGAACAAATTTAAATGGTTCTCAGGATCATCGGATTTTTTTTTCTTCTCTGATTTACCTGAACTGTAACACTTATCCATATAACTCATTTCCTTCAAGTAAGGCCCATGAAGAGCTAAGGCTGATTCTGACCAGAATGGAAAGTTAACAGCCTATTTCGTCTCTCATCAGTTCCCCTTACTGTCTGTCCCTCCATTTGTCTGAAATGTCAGTGTGCAAAGAAGGGATGGAGTCAGAGAAACAATTCAACATTGGTGGATTCCTTCAGGCAAAAGATGAGGTCCTCAAAGAGGGAGTGACAGCAGAATTAGATACAGAACAGTCGGATGTAAAGCTATTTCAGAGTGAGAATCAATAGGACTTTGCTACCCACTGGAGATAGAAGGTGAGAGAGAATAAAGACCCAAAATGGACCCAGAGGTCACAATCCAAATTAGGACAGGAAGAGGAAAGCAGAGCCTGTGGCGGGGTTGGGGGGATGGGGGGGGGGCATGTTGGTAAGATAGAAAAGAGAGCTATAAAATAAAAGGCTTATTTTGGGTACATTCATTGGAGAGGCCATGTTGAGATTTTTGGCAGATAATTGAATATCCCTGCTTCTTCAGAGAATGGTCTGGGCTGGAGAATATAAGTCTCCATAGGAGGGGTTAATCAAAGCCAAAATGAACGATGAGATCACAGCAGAGGTCTTAAGCTGGCCTTAAAGGTGGTTTTTGGTTTTTGCTTGTCATTTCTTTTTGGTTGTTTTTTTGATGTTTGAAAATGCAAGCTTTTCTGAAAAACCAAAGTTTTATAAATCAAACACTAAAAAAATAATGGGACTTATGGGGGCAATAATGATAAGACAGAGAACTCACAACCCAGAAGCTTATAACCAGAACATTAATAAAAACAACAATAATTTCAGAAATTACCAGCACAGTTAAAAATCATGTTAAATTTACAGTTGTGTGTGTGTGGGGGGGGAGGAGAACATTTAAGTTCTACTCTCTTAGCAAATTTCAGATATATAATAGGGTGTTATTAACTATATAATAGGGTGTTATTAACACTAAAATATAGTGTCAGTCACTATATTTTACATTATTGTAAACCTTACTGATTTTTTTTTTTAAAGATTTTATTTATTTATTTGACAGAGAGAGGTCACAGTAGGTGAGAGGAAGGGAAGAGATCACAGAGAGAGAGGAAGGGAAGCAGGCCCCCTGCTGAGCAGAGAGCCCGATGTGGGACTCGATCCCAGGACCCTGAGATCATGACCTGAGCCGAAGGCAGCGGCTTAACCCACTGAGCCACCCAGGCGCCCCATAAACCTTACTGATCTTACAGATGAAAGTTGATACTCTTTTATCAACCTCTCCCTATCTTCCACAACCCTCCCCCACTCTGGGGCAACCACTTTTTGACCTCTGTTTCTTTTCTTCTTTTTTTTTTTTTTTAAAGACTCTCTATATTAGTGATACCATGCAATATTTATGTTCCTCTGGTTTCTTTCACTTAATAATGAGTTCGAAGTCCCCATTGTCACAAATAGCAGGATTTCTTCTTTTTCATCTGTTGATGAACACTTGAATTAAATAACTTGGCTATTGTGAATAATGCTACATTGAACGTGGGAATACAGATAACTCTTTGATATCCTGTTTTTATTTCTTTTGGCAATAGACTCAGAAGTAAGATTACTGGGTCATATGGTAGTTCTATTTTTAATTTTTTGAGGAATCTCTATACTGATTTCCATAGTGGCTACACTATGGAAATCTCTGTACTGATTTCCAGTTTGCATTCTCAGCAACAGTACACAAAGGATAGCTTTTCCTCCACATCTTCACCAACACTTGTTACGTCTTATCTTTTTTTGATGGAAGCCATTCCAGATGGTGTGGGGTGCTATCTTGTGGTTTTGATTTGCATTTCCCTGATGATTAGTGATGTTGAGCACCTTTTCATGTAGCTGTTGGTCACCTGTATGTCTTTTTTGGAAAAAATGTTTGTTCATCTCCTCTGCTCATTTTTTTAATTGGATGGTTTGGGGATTTTGTTGTTGTTGTTGTTGTTATTGGATTGTATGAGTTCCTTATATATTGGATATTAACCCCTGCTATATGATGTGCAAACATTTTCCATTCATGGTTTAAAACCATGTTAAATTACCAATAATTTTTTAAAAATGGAAATGATTGATAGTTTGATACTAGATAGTGTAAGGAAGAGTTGAAGCTTCAAAGTTATAGAGGAAAGAGCAAATGCACTAATTAAGGCAAACACCCAATAGGCATTTCTAAGACAGAGTACAGGCAAACTTAAGGAAGAAAAGGGAATGACTGTGTTTAGTTAGTAAGTGCACATTGTACTTAGCTACTGTTATTGGTAAGATGATGAGAAAAACCAAATAAAAGCACTGTGAACTGGTGCCTGATATTGATGTCAGCCCCCATTACTAGAGGAGCACATAAAAGAAGTAGGCTTTCATTTCCCTCTGACCTTATATAACCAATAATATTTATGTGTATAATTGATTGCTCTCAGTAGGGCCCCTGAAGAGATCAAAACTGACTGTATTCCAATTTGAATGCCTTTAGGACTAAGATATTCAACATCCATTTGCCATAGGCTCCACCACTCCCTATTGCCTTGTACTCCTTCATTTCCCATCCATTTCATGCATTTATATTTCCTGCCTTGTCTTTGCTGTATTTTTAAAAAGATTTATGTATTCATTTGAGAGAGAGAGGAGAGAGAGAGAAAGAGAGCATAAGTTGGGGGAGGGGCAGAGGCAGAGAGAATTAATCCCCAAGCAGATTTTCCACCGAATGTGGAGTCCTACACTCAATCCCAGGACCTAAGATCATGACCTAAGCCAAAGTCAAGAGTTGGTTGCTCAATGGACTGAGCCACTCAGGCACCCTTCTGCTTTATTTTTATTTCCAGGCCATTTGTGGAGGAAAAAAAAGAACTTAAGGGTAAAGCTCCCATTAAAGGGCAGGCCAGGAACTGAAAGAGGTAATGGAACATCAGGAGAAAATGTTAGATCTCAAACCAGAGGAAAAGAGGATTTCAGAAAAGTAGTCACGTAAGAGAATGTGAGGAGGTCCTAAGAGATCCTTGGATGTATAGAGTAGAAAACATTGGTAACTGATAAGAGCAGGGTTTGTGTGGTGTGGTGGGGGCAGAGTCAGACTGCAATACCAGGGAAAGGGGGCTGCCGAGAGGGAGGGAGGAGGGAATGTGCTTGCTCTCTCAAAAGGTCTGATAAGGAAAGAAACTCGAGAGAGGGGCACTATGTTTACTGTGTTTACTGGAGGACGTGTTGAGAGAATTCTCTTGGTATGAATAGGAACTTCTGACCATATCATTTTTTTTCCTTTATTTTTTTTAACATCTTAATTTAATTTTATTTTTTTCAGTGTTCCAAGATTCATTGTTTATGCACCACACTCAGTGCTCCATGCAATACGTGCCCTCCTTAATACCCTCAACCAGGCTTACCCAACCCCCCAGCCCCTTTCCTTACAAAACCCTCACTTTCTTTCTCAGAGTCCACAGTCTCTCATGCTTCATCTCCGCCTCACCCTTGGATTCCCCCCAATTCACTTTTCCTTTCCTTCTCCTAATGTCCTCCATGTTATTCCTTAGGCTCCACAAGTAAGTGAAACCATAGGATAATTGTTACAGAACACTCATGAAAGAAATTAAAGACACAAAAAGTTGGAAAACCATTCCATACTCATGGATCGGAAGAGTAAACATTGTTAAAATGTCTATACTGTCCAGAGCAATCTATACTTTCAACGCTATCCCGATCAAAATTCCACCGGCATTCTTTGAAGTCCTTGAATAAACAGTCCTAAAATTTGTATGGAACCAGAAAAGACCCTGAATTGCTAAGTGTTCAAAAAGAGAAACAAAGCTGGGGGCATCGTGTTGTCTTATTTCAAGCTTGATCCTATCACTTTTAGGCTGAGGAGAAGTAGATGCTGGGGAGGAAGATGAGAGAGCGAGAGAGAGCAAGACTCAGTGGAGCCACTCTCCGGACCTCCATTCCCTTACGTGGTTCACTAGACAAGCCCGGACTCGTCTTGGTTTCGTTTCCAGCTCCTTCTGACTAGATGTATCATTTCTGGCAACGTATTTACAGATCCCCCTGCCCCACCGCATCACCCCCCCTCCCCATAACTGCTCTGTGTAGCTCCTTTGTAAAGAAACCTGTGCCGTGGTGGTGTCTAGCAGAGAAGACATCTGCTGACAGTGGAACGACGAAGACTGGACGCAGGCCACGTCCGCTGTGACACAGCCCTGAAGGTGCTTAGCAGGTGTTCAGGAGGAGTGGACCCCCTGTATTGCTGAAATATCGACTATCTCATTATGCTTAACATTTCAAACATTATTAATTTTTAAATATTTACATTTAATTGTCTGCTTTACTTAAGCATCCAAATTCCACCGCTAATGTTCTCGATGAAATATTTACTAAACAATCAACCCTCTTGGATTCCGCAGAGCTGAATGTTTTCAATTTGCAGTAAACCTTTCCAGGAGGCCTCCTTTGCACCCCTGTGTTCTGGAGGTGGCTGCACTCCGGGCGCTTATGGCTTCCACTGCGGGATCCGTGCTGTCTCAGGGACACTCTGTCAAGTCTAATGGGATGAATGGCCCTGCTCTGTGTTAATGTTAGCAGGTTCAGTGCCACGGGGACACTCACGCCATCTCCCTTCTCATTTCTCTTCTGTTAGGGCTGGAAACACAATAACAAGGAGCCAGTTCTGGTGATAGAAAAGCGAAGAAACTTTATTTGTGGTCAAAAGGTAGAGGTGTGATGAATGAGAATCATAGCTGTCACGAGAGGAGGTCACTCACACGAACTGATCGGCCAGGCCTTTTTTCCATGGTGAAATCGGGACCTGCTGTCAGTGGGAATGTCATTTTCAGAACAAAGGCCAAGGGAATCAGCCTTATCCATCTTAGCATCCCTGACACAAATACCCCCATAACCCCATCCTTTGTGCAGAAGGTCGACAAAACGTGCCCTGGCTTCAATTGGTTTTCCAGGACTGAAGGTAGAAGGAATGATGCTAATCTATTTATGGGCACACCAGTGGGGTCTCCCTTGTTATCACTTACATGATCAGAGGGAGGGTTGATTATGCGATATATACAATATAAGAGAGGTTTATGAATTAAACATTCATCCCACAGGTATTTACTGATCACCTGCTCTGTGCCAGGCACAGTGCTAGGCACCAGAGAGATAAGCAGATAAGACAGATATGGTGGCTACCTTCATGGAACTTACAGTGAATCGAAGACTCTAGGATTTGAGTCATGACTGCCACCCACTAGCTGAATGACCTTGGATAAGTTAATTAACCTTTCCAGGCCTTAATATCCTACCTGGAAGATGAGAATAATCAGAGTGTCTCCCTCATAGTATAGCTGTGATGAGTCTTTAATTATTTACATGCAAATGCATGTGAAACTTAGACATCTTAAGACCAACACCTAGGCTGGCTTCACTGGGTTGTTGTAGCTTAGTTATGTATGTATAGTTTCACTAAAGACTTGCATTGAGGCATTTAACAAAATTAGCATTTTAATTATGAGTATTAAATTAAAATGATCATTCCTGGACACAGTTCTAGTTTAAGTAGCAGTTGGAGACAAGATACAGAGGCTGTGGTTACAGTGACCAGATATAAGCGATGACAGATTTCTGAGTTTGGGTAATGGGTCAGCCACATACCTGGCCTGAAATAAATGCTCAGTAAATGCTAGTTGTTCTTAGTGTTGCTATGATTATTGGGCCCTGAAGCCTTCATAAGTAAATAAGACTGACTTACTGGAGCACAAGTGTGGTTCTTCTACATTATCCAAAAATTAATAAATGTTAACTCACCCCAACCCATGAATACACACATTAGTTTCCATCTTTATGGCAAACCTATTCCTAGCATGTATGAAATGGAAAGGACCTTAGGAATGATGGAGTCTGACTTCCTTGGGATGATGGAACATGGGGTCTGGAGAAGTAAAATAAGTTGCCCAAATCTCATGGTGAGTAGTAAATTGGGAACTAAAATCTGCTCTTTTGCCCCAGCTGGGAATGGTCTGCAGTACCTCACACTGCCTCTTCTCACCACTTCATCTCCAACCCAATGTTGAAGATAAGGGACACACACCCCACAGGGCAGATGGCAAACCCCTTGCCCTTGGACAGCAAACTTAGTTACAAGCCGGAGAACAGCGATTTGCCTTTTCCTGGGTCCTCACGTGTCTGCCAACTGTGTGGGTTCATAACGAAAATAAAAGCCTAACCCAGCAATTCTAAGACTGACAGTCATCGCTGGTCTCACTGGATGGCTGTGGCTTAGTTGTGCTTGTATGGAATCAGTGAGAACTTCTGTTTGGAGCTTCACAAAAATTAGCATTTTAATTGTGGGGATTAAATAAACATTGGGTTTACTGAACACCACTCCCGTTAAATAGCTGTTGGACACAAAATATGGAGGATGTGGCTGTGGTGACCAAATGTCAGGAACGACAACTCTGTGGGTCAGACATTTTGTTATCACATGGACCTCTTCAATACTACCTTTGTTCCTTCTTAAATAGCCAGCGCTGTGTGTTTGGCTATTTAACACGGAACTTGCAACACTCAGGCATGTTAGTAGGTAGCTTCTTCTAAAATGGACCTGGATTTATCTTTGTAGCACATAATTTCCCACGCTGAGGAGTTTACATTAGTGCCACATAATAGGCTCTGTCACCATTGACTTTTCCTGTGAGGGGATGTACCAGTTCTGCTTGAACCCCACACATTGAGAACTGGTTGCTCTCCTCACTTCCTGTAGCCAATCGAACAGTGGCTCCCAAAGAGATGTGTCCACTTCCTGATCCCTGGAACCTGTCAATGTGACTTTTTATTTGGGAAAGGGCTCCTTGTAGATGTAACTAAGAATCTTGAGATGAGATCATTCTGGGTGATGTGGGTGAGTCCCAAATCCAATGCCAGGCGTCCTTCTAAGAGACAGAAGAGGAGGCCACGTGAAGACAGGCAGGGACTGGAGTGATGCACCCCCACACCAGGAATTCTAGAGTCCCCCGAAGCTGCGAGAAGCAAGGCATGACCTGACCTGCCCCTCAGAGTCTTTAGAGGAAGTGCAGGCCTGCCGACAACTTGATTTCAGGCTTGTGGTCTCCAGAACTGTGAGAGAAAAAATTGTAAGCCACTGAGTTTTCAGTGATTTATTACAGCGGCCCCAGGAAAGTAATGCATTTGCCACCTACAAGTCCAGGGCTCCCTGAATGAGAGGTGCTGGCTGGAGCAGGGGATTCAGAGTCACTTCTGGAGAATGCTAGTCTGTGGGGCAAGAGATGGGCTGGCCTGAGAGGTAGAAGGGGCCCCACCTGCCTGAGCAAGATGGACGTAAAGAGAGGCCTGGCCCTTAGCTTCCGGAAGAACAGTTCACATAGCCTCTGACCACGTGCTTGACTTCCAAAAGGACTGCTCATTGCTTATTTTCTCACGTACGCTTCCAGTCTTCCCCTCTCCATATGCATGCAGTGAAGGGATGCCCCAAATTTACCTTTTCTTCTAACCTGTATGACAACGATTTGAACCTCTGAGGCCACCATGTTAGCAAACAGTATTTCTTAAATTGTTTTTATTTTTTATTTTAATACTTTCTATTGTTGACTTCACTTAGCATTCATTTTCCCGTTACCATTCACTCCAGTCATGTATCTGTCACATGACAGGCCAGTGTTCTCTCTCGACTGGTTTAAGTTCATCTATGGTAGATAAATCAGTCTAGCCGCACCCAACAGAGTACTTTCCAAAATGATTGGAGCAGTTAGTACTTCCAGTACCACAGATTGAGGGCATCTGGAGAAATGACTGATGTGCACACATCTGCTCATTTCTTCCTTTGGCCTGTGGAGACATCTGTGTGTGCCAGGCACTGTGCTGGGCATGGAGTGCTCAGGAGCCCAGAACAGGCCCGGTGCTGTCCTTCTGGAGCTCTGGGCACAGGAGCACATCTGGATGATGACAGACCAGGCTTGGTGCGATCTGAGATCCTTTGGGGATCTAACTTCCCTTTTTTTTTTTTTCTCCCTTAAGATTTTATTTATTTATCTGACAGAGAGAGAAATCCCAAGTAGGCAGAATGCCAGGCAGAGGGAAAGAGAGAAACAGGCTCATCACTGAACAGGGAGCCCGACTCGGGGCTCCATCCTGGGAGCCCAGGATCACAACCTGAGCTGAAGGTGGCCACTTAACAGACTGAGCCACCCAGACACCCTGGTTTTCTCTTGAACACTTCCCTCTCCCAGCCTGAGTCAAAGCAACCTGGACTCCTGAAAGAGAGTTCTGATACTGATGAGGGCATCTGCAGAGCTTCTGGGAGCGTCCCCTCCCCAACCCCTTTCCACCCGCACAGGCCTCCAGAGAACTTCTCCCCAACCCACCAAAGAAAGAACCTGATTCAAAATCCACAAACAGCTGATTTGCGCTGGATTTGTCACTGGTACGCAACAACCTGAAGAGCTACCCCTCTCAAAGGTTAACGTGAGCCATCCTAAGTCCCATAAAGAACAACTCACTTGTTTTTGGCCTGAAGGGATAACAATGTTAAGAGTGGGAACCGTCGCTTATGGAGAGCTTCACTAGTCTGTTCCACCTGTTTCTCGCGATTAGCCTCTGCCCCTTCCTTCCCTCTAGCCACCATGTTGGTTTATGGAGACACTGATCTGCCCTGTGTTGGTCTAAGCATATTTAGAAGTAATAACTCGTTTGTTCCTCCTAAAGACCCAAGATAGGTGCGCTTATTCCCATTTCCCAAATGGAGAAACTGAGGTAAAGAGAAGTGAAATTACTCCCCAATTTGCAAAGTGACAGAAGGGGTTCTGTAGTCTGGCTTCCAAGCCCACAGTCCTAGGCCTTAGGCTCGGCTGCCGTCACAGGGCCCAGGCACCAGGCCTTGTGAACCTGACTGTAGCTGATGTTGGTTCTTTGATGACACATACTGGTCCGTCTGCTCTGGGACCTATATAGAAAGAATCATAGAGAAGAGGGAGATTGAAAATGAAAGGGCAAGGCAACGCACTGAAGCCTCCTTTCTCACTGACGTGAGGGAGTTCCCGGTCTGCCTGCACCCTTCTGCAGGGTGAGAGCACCCTTCCAGGCCCTGCAGGGTGAGAGTCTGCTGCACTGCCTTTGACCTGAGGGGGTGCAGACCGGAAGCATTTCCAGATGCAGCGCATGCCCCCTCAGCTCTCTCTGACAGTGTGAGGAGGTCCCCTCGGTCCATCTATCCACAGAAACCCAAGTAACATGGGACTTTAAATGGAATCTTTTCTCCCCAGAGTCTCAGTGTAAAAATCATGCTTCTAATTCATTATTGTTACAAGATACTGCATCTAATTCTAAAATGTGACGGTAAGTTAGGAACCAAAATTTGGTCAGTACACATACGAAATCGTGTGGGATTTCTTTGGAAGGCACGATCCCGGGCTCCTGCACTCTAAGAAAAGTAAGGTGTGATTTGCACAGCAAGGGTGCGGGTGCGGGAGAGTTGTGGGGGCCCAGCAGGTGATTTATTTAGCAGTCATGGACTGAGCAGCACAAAGGTCCAAGTGTAGACAGATCAAAAGAGAGGAGGCCTGTGAGCCGGGGGGTGGGGTTGGGGGGCTGTTTCTCTTACCCCAAGGCTGCCCGAGGCAATAGTTTTCATCCCAGTAGGACACAGAAGTGCTTCCCCTGATGTACAGTGCCGGAAATCCAGAGGTAAACGTGTCCTGATTCTGTCTAGAACACGGGTAAAAATTCCTGTGGAATTGCTTTCATTTTTTAAAAGAGAGAAAATAGAGGACTATTGTGTCCCTTCCACAGCCTACAGTTTATAGGGCAAGATGATCTGGAGCTAAGAAATGTAATATTCATTATGACACAGCTTGAGGAAGAGAGTTTTGTTTGGTAGAGAATTTTCTCATGTAATCACAGGCTCAGGAGGGATAAATAGAAAGAGGTCTCTAGTGGAAGAAAAATTCAATTGCCCCCTCTCTGTCTCCCTTTCTTATCTTCCTAATTATTTATTCTGCACACCCTGCCCACCTCCCAAGAACGTAAGCCACATGAAGGCACGGATTTTTGTCCGTTTGCTCATCATGGTACCCCTGGTGCCTGGCACAGAGCCTGGCATGCAGTCCCTAGTCAATAAATATTCATTGGTGGGGCGCCTGGGTGGCTCAGTCCTTAAGTATCTGCCTCAGGCTCTGGTCAGGATGCCAGGATCCTAGGATCTGGCTCCCTGCTCAACAGGAAGCCTGCTTCTCTCTCTCCCCCACCCCACCGCCCCCGACCAGCTGCTTGTGTTCCCCCTTTCTCTGTGTCTCTCTCTGTCAAATAAACAAATAAAATCTTAAAAAAAAAAAACTTAAAAAAAATATATATATATATGTAAATGAATGAGTGAGTGAATTGCGGTTTGAAGAACAACCTTTCCGAAAGGACGCATTTGTTAAAATAAGCTGGTGCGTTATCTCTAAAGCAGCCTCCCCCATTAAGGGCTGGCTTTGAGGTTAACACGCGGTGGCGTTAATCACCTCCAGCCCGATGACATTGCTCTAACACAGAATCTGCTCTCGGATTCCCTCCACCAGTTTTCCTTCCCTGCATTTGTTTTGGATCTGCGGTTCTAGCTTTTCAGCTCAGAATTCACTTGAGGAGAGACTGGCCTTTCTCTTACATGTGAAGCTTAGCAAATTGAGTAAAAGCAACGTAGGCGAAGAGGCGACCATCGTTTGAAACGTTAGGAGCCCCGGAAGCTCGAGACAGGCTGTGTGGCTGCTGCTTTGGAGGGATGCTTGGCAGCTTGGGCCCAGCTCAGCGCGGCTTTCCCAGGAAATCAGGGCTGACTCTGGACACTGTCCCAGCTCCATGAAAGTGCAGGGCCGTGCCTGAGGGTCTGGGGAAATGGCTCTAGGGTGGACAGGACCTAGTGGAGGGCTGGGAGACCCTCCTTGCTGTTTCATGCCCCATCTGGCATCCTAAACATTCGAGGACTCATCTAAACCTGATAAAAGGTGTCCAGAGGGCTCAGGGTTAACGCTGAGTTGTTCTTTAAGTATAAGATTATGGTTTCTAATAAAATGGATTTGTGATGCCTGAGGTGATTTTGTGGGAGAAAAAAAAGGAAGATTAAAAAGGCTGTGTCAAAATAGTGTTTTGATTAGACCAGAAGCGTAATTTTAGAAAATGGAAAGTAGTAGAAATGAAGCAGAAAATGAGCCTGGGGCCTGCCCTCCCGGGATGAACCGAGGTCATAAATCAGGCCCTCTGTCCCCCATTTTCCAAGTGTGAGGGTTTTTTTCCTACATGCTGTAGACTTGAATTTTCTACACTATGAAAAACTAGCTAATACACAATCCCTTACATTTAAGCTCATATTATTATATTTGCCATCTTTTTAATTTTTTGGAAGATCCTCCACTTACTCTTTTCAGGAACACATATGACCCTGTGCTTTGCTTTCTTGTGCAGGAGGGAGAGCAAAACAATCAACCCCGTGGGTTAGGAGGAACTAATGACGAAATTTCCCTCCAGTTCCCCAGGCTTGTGGCATCCTTCCTGACAACTGAACTTTGCCTCCCGACCTCCATTTGTCCTAATAGAAGCCCTACACTCTCTCCCTCTCGCTGTGTTAGAAGAATAATTTTTCCTCTGAGTGGAATGATGGTTGTGAAGTCATTTAGGTATTCACAGAAAAAAATAGCCTTTTAGTCATGTTGGTTTTTTTACCGATTCCAGGAATGAGGCTAAGAGTAACCGTGCTCCATCTTACCGTAAATACTATTAATCGAGAGACGAGTTCTTGGTGCAGAGAAATGATTGATTTGAATTTAAATGAGTTAATATTCAGCATTTCCATCTAGACGCAGGTAAAAACAACAAAATTACCCAGTGACTGTGGCTAAATTGTAGAGTTTCTGCTCGGATTGCCTGAACAAAAGCGTGTGTTTTCAGGGCACCAGCTATGAAAAAAGAGAGTAAAAGCTCCACTCCCTATCCTGGGGTACCTGAGAGCCCTCCACCATTATTGATTTATTCATTGCTGACCTCACTCCCAAGGCAGTTCACCCATTGCTTTCGCCCTTCCAGGACCCATGTCTTACTTCAAGTGAGAATTTTTCAGTCCGGAAAAATAGGTTGACGTCCGATGTTGACAAAGCAGACACTGGAGTTCTGGTGCTGTTTTAAGAGCAGAATTGGGGAGGCATGATTCCCAATCTACATAATAACTCCACAGAATTTAAGGCTGTCTTTAGCACTTTGCATTAGAAGCAAGTAATTACCTCCAACTAGAATGAAATGAGGGTCAAGAATGGTTTCAAGCAATCAAGTGGAAGTGTTACTTGCTTTATTGAACATGCTAATACAAAGCTGAATTCGGAAGAGTTAAAGGAGAAAAATGCCTCCAACCCAAATTGCCTTATGAGCTTTTTTTGCAAGAGCAGGCCAGAATGGTTGGTAGCTGATAAAAAGTTGCTGTTGTTTATTTTTAACACTTTAAGTGACTTCACCTAGGAATTTTAATGATTTGGGATTTATGCTTTTGGATCTAATTTTAATGATGCATTCTCTGTACCTAAGGATAAGCACACATCCATTCTTTGTGCGTGTAATTTAACTTCTAGTTCATATGGGTGCATCTATTTCAATTGGATGGGTTGGCGTCCTACCAGATGACAAAATTAATTTAAGTACATAGGAATCATACAATTTTAGTAGGTGGCAATATTAGCTGAGTCAGTTTCCTCTTGTGAAATACTAGGTTTATAAAACACTTATCCAAACTCAAACACAGTTTTTATTTACTCAGGCATCCATGATTCTAATCAGCCTGGGCTACAATTCATATTCAGCACAAGAATTTATTTATTAGCCACAATTTAACTTTGAGAACAGAAATGCGACCAGGTTCAGAATTAATGAATTTTCTTTTTTTTTTTTAATTACATATTAACCGAAGTTTAGGACGCATATTTTATAATATCTAGGTTGATCATAATATAAATAATTCTGGCCTAAGAGCTATCTATGTCTTGTAGCTTTTTAAAAATTGTTCTCTACCACAGAGCAGAAAATAAGTGGACATTAAATTCAGTTAAAATGATTAAAGAAGACAACTTCAGTGATGCAAATTATTTAACAATTTCAGGAAGTGAACACTGTCCATTTTCAAGGGTCCAGAGAACTACAAAATGGGGTGGAAGGAAGGAAGTTTCTGGAGGGCAAAGAATATGGAACAGGAAGAGAAAAATGGAAGTCGATTGGGAAAAAGGAAATAAACAAAGTGCCCAGAGTTAGCTTGGTGATTGGGATTAGCTGACTGGATATACCATGTTTTTGGTCATTGCAGCAACTACAGGGTCAGGAAACCTATCAAGGTTCCCGTTTGCTGGCATGGCACCAGTTGGCAGAAACAGCTCCATCTTGGGCCTAGAAATTCATTTGGATAGTTCTTTAAACTAAATAAGTAATGTTTTTTAAAGTGACGGACTGTTTAAGGTTAAATTAGATCAAGTTTGTTTAAAAAGTTACAAAACTATTGAAAGTTTATTGTTCAAAAACAATACTGAAAGTTAAATCCACCTTTACAGTTTTATCTTTTATCTCAAAAGCTTTTTCTAGTACACATCAAAATGAAAAAAAGGAACATTTAGGGAAAAGTAAGACTTTGGGGAAAGTATTTAAAGCAGAAGAGAACATTTGGGGGTATGTGTGTCAATTCCGCTGAGATCCCTCTCTCCTGGACTGATGCATTCATGCTGTGAAGGGGCAGGAGAGGCTCTTTCTCCTCAATTAACAAATGCAAAGTTGTTAATTCATTAGAGGCTTTACTTTCTGGACTCCTTTTTCATCTTCAGATGAGATGGGCTTGATAGATCCGAGGAAAATTCAGGAAAGGGTAGGCTATGCTTTGGCAACAAATAAACCCTAAAGAGGAAACTGTTTAACACACGAAGGGCTTATCTGCACTCACTCAAAGTCCAAAATGAATGAGATGTTCCTCCTCCATCTTATAACCTCCAAGGTTTCTGTGTCAAGGAAAGAGAGAGCTAATAGTTTGCTCCAAGTGTTTGTAAGGGCCAGGTTTGGAAGTGCCTCGTGATACTTCCTCCCACATTTCGCTGACCGTAGTCAGCCACATTATTCCCAAGCCAGTGCAAGGGATGTGGAGCCACGTGGGGCCAGGAAGAAGACACAACGTGGGACTTGGGGTCTCCGCCACAGGACACTTACCAACTCCCCGAAGGTCATCCCATCTTAGCAGTCAGCTCCCTGTTTTCTCTCCTCTGAACTAATGTCTCTCCAAAGAGAGAAAACTTTCCAGTGAGAGAGAAAGAAAGAGAGATTGAATGAGAGCACCATCCTTTCAACCAAGCCCAAGAGCATAAAATTCCAGAATGGCGCCCTATTTCAATTAGGTGACCTGGCTCCATGTCGTCCTGCACATCATTTCTTAAAGAGTAAGGAGAGAGAGAGAGAGAATGCTACTGAAATGAGAATATATGCTTACACTCCTGAAATAAACAAGAATATAAATAAGAATATACTTCTTACTCTACTTCCCTCCTCCTGTGTAATTACTCCCATCGTAGTGAGGATGATCAAGTTCATGTTTCATCTCCTTATTCCAAAAACACATCAAGAACCTTAAGCTTCCTTAATCTGAAGCCACCCGGTTATCAACCTTATCTTCATTTCTTAAAGGGTAGCTCCTCCTGAGCCATTTCATATTCTCCTGAATATTCAATGACATTGTGGTCCTCAGCGTGAGTGACACTTTCTGGACTCATCCCGCCAACATTTTGAATGTCTTCCAAGTGCCAGGCCTTGCGCCAGCTTGTTCCTGGGGCCGCGCTCCTCTCCAGGAGCTCATGGTCTAGCAGCTGCCATCGAGTCTGGACAGATACGCTGTGGGAACCGTAACCACTGTTTCTTGTAACCCACGCCCCGAGGTGTGCTTCTGGGTCTGTGCTAAGCCATAAAAAGAAGGCCTTCTGAGGTACCCATTGCCTACTTGCTGCTCCCAAATAATCATATCCAGGATGGGATGGCACATACATTAAAGACAAAATATTTGTTATTCTCATAGATGTCAAGAATTACGATCTGTTTTTCCCCAAGCAAACTACAGCTCTCCCCAAATGTCTGTCAGACTTTATCTGGTAACTGGGGGTAGGGCAAAGGACCATGTTCTGAACACTGCCTGTTGGTGCCTGTGTGGGGCTCATGATGCTGGCCTGCAGGGGGTGGACATGGAGTGGGACAGCAGCTGGAAGCCCAGACTCGGGGAGGTGCACTGCCTAGACCCACCTCTTCCGCTAATTAGCACTGCAACCTTGGTGGAGTCCTTTGGCCCTCTGAGCTCCAGTTTCCTCATGTGTAAAATCGAATGTTTGGACACAACAGGGCTCTCCCAGCCGTGAAACCCTGCTATTGTGGGCTTCTGCATTTCTGCTTCTGTAATTGAGGTCAGCAGCCCTGTGTCACACAGGGTCTGCAGGGAGGATGGATTGGAGCAGTGTCACTGGGCAGTGTCACCTCAAAAGGAATCCACTCCACAGTGACTTGCCAAGAGAAAAACCATTAGACATATCACCTCTAAAACTCTTGGGCACTGGGCTTTTTTCTCTTGCAACTTCCAGATACTCACTATGGTCACAGACTGAAGAAGGAAATAAATAATCCTCCAGCCAGGAAAGTCAGCAACTGGAATGGCTGGGTCTCTTTGTACCCACTGATACATCCCTAAGACAGCCTTGCCGAAGGATACCTGGCCCATGGCTGGGGGAGAGTTCGTGAGTTTATAGAGAAGGTTATCGAAGGCTGAGAGCTGCCTGTCACTGGGAGCACAGATCAGCCTAAGGGGACTTACCACATAACACTGGGAAGTTTCAGACCTCAGAGTTTCAGAGGCTCAGCCTCCTCCCCACATTTACGCACATCTTGCAGACAAGAGAACTGAAGCCAAGAGAGGTTGACTAGCTCAAGATGATGAGCAATGGACAGAACTGACACGAAGCTTGTATCTTCAGACTCCTGACTCAGAGGCCCATGCTTTTATTCTGTCCTGTGCTAGAGAATTCATAGACACACTCCCTGAAACCTGAATGTGGTACCAAGAATAGTAATATGTATAGTAATATATAATAGTAATATAGTAATAATAATAGTAATATGGTGGCAGTGCCAATAATGGTAATTATGGATACGATATGTTTATACCTTATGCATATCATATGTGCTATACATACACACTCGCACACACACAACATTAATTGAGTAGCCACCATTAACCAGGCATTGTGCTAGTCATTTTATGTACCTAGCTCTGTGTTGTACAAGAACTCCATAAGATATAATTCCTTTATTGTTCCCAATTTAGAGGTAAGAAAACTAAGGCTTAGAGAGATGAACTGACTCATTCATTTGGTGACATATAGCCACTCATTCCATTGAACCACTTTTTTAAAAGTCCTTGCTATGTACAGGCATTAAACTAATCATTGTGGTAGAATTTAGAAATAAACTAGAAAGGAGGTCTGCCTTCAAAGAAATAATAGTAACGTCTGACATTATAACAGCAACAGCAACATAAAGGAGAAATAGAACTCATGTCAGAAGAAGGATCTGGCTACATTCCAGGGGAACACAGAGAAAGGGATGTATTTTTGTTTTTCATATTGAATGGATTAAGGGAGAAAGGTAAGGGTCAGAAGGTAGCTGAACTGAAACTCAAAAGAAGGGTAGGTCCTGGGAACTGGAACTGGATGGAAAGCCTTCCAGAATAAACAGAGGCATGGAACCTAAAAATCTAGCTGCGCCAGGACCCAAGTGGCAAATCAGTTGGAAAGTCTGATCTCTGGCCAGTACATAGCTACAACAAAGGGAGAGGGAGTATAAAACCTTTGGAAAATCTTAAAAAAAAAAGACTAATCTCATGAACCACTTGCTATAAAGACATCTTGCTTTCTGACTTTGTTTTACCAAAAGAAATGGGGAAACCATTAGAAAACTTGTAAACTTGGTGTCTAAACTAAAAGCAAAGTAGAACTGACCCCACACTGAGCATTTCTTCATGGATGTAACTAGAACATTTTCCTGTAGAGTCCACAGGATTTACAATTGAAATAGGTCATTGATTCTGGATGCAGAAATCAACATACAGTGGGTCAGATCAGCTTCCCAGAAACAGAATATCTGCAAAAGAGAAAAGCCTAATGCAACACAATTAATCTATATCACCACTTTAAAGAGGAGTGGTGATTTCTCCCAATGGAAGTAAGAACAAAAAGAGAAGGTTGGAATGAAACCTTTATACACTAGTTCTTTTTTAAAAGTGTGCATCTGTACATGCTTAAATTTATTATGAATTTTATTAATATAAAGACAGTGCACAACTTACAAGTAAGGATAAAATATACAATACTCTTTGCTGTAAATTCTATAGGGCCAATCAGTTTTCACAGTATACTTCCATGGATTTTTACCAAATACTTGTGTCTGTAGCCAACCTATAAGTTTGCAATTAGTTGAATGGATGTAGCTTCCAACATGAATGGGGTTGATATTTTTGGTTACTTAATGACTAAGATAAAAATAAAACAAAACAAAAAAACCTATGTTGGAACTTTATTCACTCCTCAGTAGCACATTTGACTTCTTGGCTGATTCAAACCTTGGTTTTCAGATAAAAGACAACTCATTTTTTATGCTATTCATGATATAATGGCTACAGACAAAGCACATTTTTAAAATTTAGTCTATAACATTAATATTTTCTCCATCACTTTCTTAACAATGAACAGTATAATAAACCAAGTTCCAACTTGTCATGTTTGCTTATTTCTGTGATATAAATCCTCCCACATGGCTGGTTTCCAGCTACCAATGAGATATCACTGAGTGCAGAGTAAGGAAGAGAGGCATAATAGCCCTTATATGATACATGGTCTACCTAAAAGAACTTTGTCAGATACATGGTTTGCAAGTTTTTCCTCCCAGTCTGTAACTTGTCTTTTCATTCTCTTAAAAGGTTCTTTTACAGCACAAAAATATCAAATTTTGATGAAACCCAGTTTATCAATATTTTCTTTTATAGATGATGCCTTTAGTATCGTGTCTGAGAACTCACATAGGTTGAGATTCTGAAGATTTTCTCCTATGTTCTCATAGAAAAGTTTTAAAGCTTTACATCTTATATTTAAATCCATGATCCATTTTGAATTAATTTTATATGGTGTGAGGCTGTAAGTCAAGGTTCTACTTTTTTTTGCCCATGGGTGCCCAAGTGTTCCAGCAGCATTTGCTTAAAAGATTATCCTTTCTCCATTGAAATTTCCTTTGTTCTACATACAATTTATCCTCTTGTAAGTTTATTTGTAATGATGTCTGTGATTTGACATCCAGCTCACAAACTCCCTGACAATTTGACCATGTGTTCGGGCTTCAGCACACTAATGATTTAAATTGTGGTGCATGGTTTTGATTTGGGGAAGGAGAGTGAGATGCGGTCATAGAGATGATTAGGGATGGTGAGCATGTGCAAACACTGCAACATATACCATAAGACATTATAAAAGTGTCAAGGCCCAGTGGTGGCATTAGTACCATCTTGCAGAAAATTAAAACTCAGGCTTGAAACTCACACTTTATTAGCTTTGGGGAGAGGGAGCAGGAATTGAATGTAATTCGTACTATTAATTTAAAATTGCTTAATTAATGGGTTTCCTTCATACTAATTTCATAGCCCGGAAACTTGGTAAGACAATCGTGGCTTCTGTGGTCAAACAAAGCTGGGTCTGAGTCTTGGCTCTGATATTTCCTAGCCTTGAGGAAACACCTTGTTCACCTTTATTCTCCCATAGTGTTAACATAGAAAGAAGAATCAAAAACTGCATTCGTTAATTTATGAATACTTGATGAGCTCTAGGCTATGTAGAAGGGACTAAAGATATAGCAGTGAGCAAAGTCATTATGGTTTTTGCCCTCAAAGAACTTACGGTCCAATGGGAAGTTGGACAATAGAAAATGACCACACTAGTAAATAAAATGGTATTACAATTGTATTAAGTGTCCTAAAGATAAATAAATAAATAAATAAATAAAAACAAGTGCTGTGATTCAAACAATCAACAACAACAACAAACACCCCAACACAGTTCCAGCAACAGGAACTAGCTAAGGAACTAGGAAATAGCTAAGTGTTAGCTATTTTTTTGTTATAGATTTGGGTAAGTTTCAGAGTGGCACAACAGACTTTTGGAGACCTCATCTGAAGGCCTAACAACTGTCCTTTTTTCCTGAGTATTGTAATGCTTACTTTGCATATAAAGCTGAATTAGAGGTTCTTAAAGGGTTCGCTCCTACTTTAAGAATCAGTGTTATGTGTTAAGAGAAAGGATTTGTTTCATTCGTTTACCTTAAAGACACAGATAAATTCAGTCAATATGGTAGTCATTAGGTCCGATGCTATATATACTTATTTTTTTTTAAGATTTTATTTATTTATTTGACCGAGATCACAAGCGGGCAGAGAGGCAGGCTGAGAGAGAGGGGGAAGCAGGCTCCCTGCTGAGCAGAAAGCCCGATGTGGAGCTCGATCCCACCCAGGACCCTGGGATCATGACCCGAGCTGAAGGCAGAGGCTTTAGCCTCTGAGCCACCCAGGCGCTCCCATGTATTTATATTTTTAATAATATTTTTCTAGCATACTCCCTAGTCACTGTGTCCTTTCAAAAATGGACCAAATTATGAAAAAGTACTAAGGAGCTAGAATCTGGAAACCTGGAACAAAGAAATGACTGCTGAAGTGTTTACCAAATTTATTTTCAACTCTTACACACATTGGATTTTGTTCAGAAATACATTATTGCTAATCAATGGGTTTTTGTAATGAAGTCCATAAATCCACAGTAAGTAAACATGCATACTGGTTGGCGTGCTTCGGCTTTCCTGCTTGCATTTGTGTGCTTTCATCAGAATTGGAGTCTTTTCTGTTTTTTTTGTTTACCTGGTTTTCCACAAAGCTTTCCCTGTCTCCCTGAGCAGCCAGCCCCCTCAGTAGCTGCCTGGGTAGGGGCTGTGGAGACATCCGAGGGCTTCTGCTTCTTGGCTGGTGCTCTTATCCTTTGGGACAAAAGGATTCATCTTTCCACTCTACTACGAGGTCTGTTACCTCCATTTTCCAGTGGGAAGATGGAAAATTAAGAAGGACATAGTTATTTTTTGTTTCCATGCTTTAATGTTTTCTGATTGACAAATTAGCCCAGCGTTAATGTAGAAAGTTTGGAAAATAACAAAAACTACAAAGGACAAAAGAAAAATTATCAGTGATTCTACTGTTAGCGGAAGTCTTCCCCCAGACCTTGAAATACCGGCCATGATAATTCCAAAATTTCAGAGTTGAACTCTGTCAAAGTCACTGCCACAGTGTCTACCACAGCCTGAGACTAATGGGGGAAGCAATGTGCCTAATGTGGGCCCTGATTCAGGAAACAGGTACCACTTAGACACGGGCAATGCCGTGGCGCAGGAATGAGTCGAAGCATTTTGCAGATTCCTTGCTTACAAAAACCCTGTAAGAAATCTACTACAACCCCCGTTTTTCTAGAGACGCAAAGGCATTCAGTTGCATAACCCAAATTCTGACTCAGGAAGACCAGTTGCAAGTCCACGAGCTAACTGACTTTCTTGGATTATAGAAAGCGGACTTATTCCCCAACACATTCCCTTCTTGGTTTCTTTGTCTCGAGCTAAGCCCACTATTGACTTTGTTCATATTTTTCCCTGTTACGTGATACTGTCTATCACTCCTGTGAATGGAGATTTTGTTTTGTATCTTTATCTTCTTCGAACCTTCTTTTCACTCATTTCTATTGAAGGCCAAGTGCACTTCCGTCATGTAGAATTTAAAAACAAAAATATATATTTTCTCCTGACTCCCTCCCCAGTTCCGAACCTCTGGCCATTCCACCTAACAACCAAAGTCAAGTGCAGAATTAGCATATGTTTGGGGAGGGGAGCAGTGCTTATGTGCACTTGTTAACATGGAGGTGGGAAAGGTTTCTGGGGTCATGGGAGCCAGCAACCCCTTATAACTCTTAGGAAGATAGCTATTTCTTTGATTTTTTTTCTGTGCATATAATTTTTAAAGTTTGTTTTTATTTTTTACCAACCTAAGATTTTGAAATATTTCAAACTTATGGGAAAACTGAAAGTATTTTCATTAAACAATTTTTTTTAAGATTTTTTTTTTTTAACTAATCTCTACACCTAATGTGGGACTCAAATTTACTACCCCAAGATTAAGAGTTGCATACTCTACTCAGTAAGCCAACCAGGAGCCCCTCGTTAAACAATTTGCGCATTTACCTTGACCTATGTAGTTTCCCAGGACTGCCATAACAATTACTACAAGTTGAATGACTTATGCAACAGAAATGTATTCTTTCATAGTACTGAGGCTAGGACTCTGAAATCATGGGGTCAGAGGAGCTCTGCTCCCTCTGAAGGCCCCAGGGAAGATTCTTTGTTGTCTCTTCCTACCTTCTGGTGATTGTTTGGAGTCCTTGGGATTCCTTGGTTTGTATCTCTCTGTCTCCATTGTCACAGCCTTCTTCTTGTGGGTGTCTCTGTGTCTCCTTCTCCTCCTCTTACAAGGTCAGCGATCATATTGGATTTAAGGTCCACATGGTATCAGCCCTGTATGCATGTCTGTATCCAAATTTCTTCTTTTGATAGGGACACCAGTTTTATAGGATTAGGGGCCCATCCTAGTCCAATATGGCTTCATTTTAATTTACCTGATGATACCTGCAAAGACCCTATTTCCAAATAAGGTCACACTCTTGGCTTCTGGATAGACATGAATTTTGGAGAGCTATTTAACCTAGTACATATACATTCATTAATTATTAACATTTTTAAGCATTTATCTTTAATTCTATCCATGTATGCATGTATGCATCCTACATCCCTACACACAGATTTTTTTGGTCCATTTGAAACTTAGCACTAGACAGGTCATTTCACCCCTGAATACTTCAGTCAGCTGGTATCTGAGAAGACAAAAAGACATTGTCCTATATTTCACAATATTGTTAGGAACAACGTAATAAATTCAACATCTGTTACCATAATTTGTCTGAGATACAGACAATATTTAAATGTCCTATTATTTCAAAAATATTCTTTGTATCTAATGTCTTTTTTTTTTTTTTAAGATTTTATTTATTTATTTAACATAGAGAGAGAGCACAAGCAGGGGGAACAGCAGGCAGAGCAGGCAGGGGAGAAGCAGGCTCCCTGCTGAGCAGAGAGCCTGATGCACAACTCAATTCCAGGACCCTGAGATCATGACCTGAGCCGAAGGCAAAGGATTAACCCACTGAGCCACCCAGACGCCCATGAACTTTTGAATTTCTGATTAGAGGTGTGGGGTTTTTGTTTTGTTTTGTTTTGGGTTTGTTTTTGTTTTTGTTTTTGTTTTAGAGAGAAAGAGAGAGAGATGGGGAGGGGAAGAGGGAGAGAGAGAATCCTAATCGGGCTCCATGCCCAGTGCAGAAGCCAACCTGGGGCTCAATCTAACGACCCTGAGATCATGACCAGGATGAAATCAGGAGTCTGACATTTAACTGACTGTTGATTAGAGGTGTTTTAAAAATATATGTAAGTGCGATTTTACAGACATTTAATTCAGTTTGAGGGTTGTGCTACAGTTTTCTGCTACTTTGTAGTTTTGCAGGGAAGAATTTTCACCCACTGAAAGATTTGATTCTCATTTTCCAGGGTCCAACAGTAACAGGGGGATGTTGTCTGCTGTTCTGATTTTGAATTGTCTCCTATTTTCCTGGACCAGTAATAGAAGGTGATTCTATATATACAGTGGTAAGGTTTAGGGGAGGCTCACTTGGTTTCTTAGTTCAAGAGGGCTGGGTTCTGTTGATATAGTTAAGTGCACTTTATTTAAAACAGATCTTGGGGACCCTGGGTGGTTTAGTCAGGCAAGCCTCAAATTCTTGTTTTTGGTTCAGGTCGTGATCTCAGGGTAGTGAGATCAAGCCCCATGTTGGGTTCCACACTCAGCGGGAAGTCTGCTTAAGATTCTCTCCCTCTCTTTCCATCTGCCCCTCTCCCCACTTGTGCATGCATGCACATAATATCTCTCCCCCCCAATAAATAAATTTTAAAATAGATTGCACCTTTGGTTGGGGGAGTGAGGGATGCCTTCTTTTCTGATGGACCCTTGGATCTCAAACACTTCCTTCTTTGACTCCACCACCTAGGCTGCAAGGACACCTCCCGTCTCCCAAGAAGGTGCCTTTCCAAGGCTGCCACCTCTGGTCTTGTGCACTGGTAGGCTCTCCTTTTGTGTCCCCAGTAGTGGGGCCTTGATCCGGCAGGTTATAGACCTTTATCAGCGTTTATCCTCTCAGAGCGTGACATTTTCTTACCGGGAAGGATTTTATCTGTGCTCCATGTGGTCTCTCCTTTGTCCCAAGCATTCTCCAGCCAACTCAGCTCCAACAACATTGCCATATTGGCTCTGCAGACTCCAGATTTTTCTTTCCCTATCTCTGTGTAAGCTGATATTTGTAACACTCTCTGTCTCTTACTGATGCTGTAGACAGGGGTTATAGGTTGATCTCTATAGGTGTTGGAGGGCATGTGTAGAGAAATCCATAGTTAGTTAATGTAGAAATTTAAAGCCTGCATATATTTATTCTTATTTTCTTGGTATTTTAATGTAAATACAATTGTCTACTTTGTATTTTTAAAGCTGTCATGATGGCATAATTATATCTATATTTTTCTCTTTTTTACATTGGACTCTTTAACTCTTCTGGAAGTAGTCCTTGTTTTTGCTTCTCTCCTGGCCTATGGGCACTGTAGAACAAAAGGAAACTTAGCCTAATTTGCTTAGAAATGGAAGATGCTTAGAGATACAACTTGTAAACTAGGGCCCTGCCCAAATGTGGGTGATGCTTTTTGAAGCACCAAGTGGACAGGGGCATGATTGTCAGTTTCTTAGAAAAGTCAAGTGCCAGCCTCTCGGGACTTGAGGCTCTCGTTCCTGCCAAGTTTTGGAGGACGAACCGCTCTTCAGAGCTGGCTGCTCATCATACTTCTCAGAATAGCTTTATGGATGGTCACATTCTTCGTCCCTCTCTATGTCCCAAATTCTCCATTCAGGTCCATCTTTTCAAAAGCAACTACAACTGTCTTCTCTCCCAGGGCATTCAGAAGGAGTCCAAAGTGGGTGCTAAGGGACTAGTCTGACACCTTTGAAAGCCTGCATCTCCCTTGAGATCCTAAGTGGTGTTCCATCAAAAGCAGTTCATCTTCCTTTAGAGACTGATAAGAAAAGAAAGACACCCGAGTCGAAATGAGTATAGAAGCTCCTGGGTGCTGTGCAGCCTCATAGAGGTCAACTCTGCAACAGGCTATGTAATACCTCTTCATTCTGCTCAAGGAGTGGTGAGAAAGCAAGGTTATCCATGTACCCCTTTTATGGCCATGTATCTATCTCATGTTGTGTCTATACAACGATTATGCAAGTAGCTGCCTGGGCATTGCCTGAAAGCCCTTTTGAAGGGACAAGATCATAAATTCAATTAAGAATCTGCATTGTGGGGCAGCTGGGTGGCTCAGTCACTTAAGTGTCTGACTCTAGGTTTCAGCTTGGGTCATGCTCTCAAGGTCATGGAATTGAGCCCTGCATCAGGCTATGTGCTCAGTGTGGAGTCTGCTTGAGGGCTCTCTCCCCCTTTTCCTCTATTCTTCCCCCATGCTCGCTCACTCTCTCTCTCAAATAAATAATTTTTTTTTTAAATATCTGCATTGGGGGCACCTGGGTGGCTCAGAGGGTTAAGACTCTGCCTTCGGCTCAGGTCCTGATCTCAGGGTCCTGGGATCGAGCCCCACATCGGGCTCTCTGCTCAGTGGGGAGCTTGCTTCTGCCACTCTCTCTGCCTACCTCTCTGCCTACTTGTGATCTCTCTTTCTGTCAAATAAAATAAATAAAATCTTTTTTTAAAAAAATCTGCATTGTATTGCAAATTCAAACGGTCTTTAGACCTTTTTGAAGTTCTGTGAGTTATCCTGTTTATGGTTGTTATTTATAACACGCACATGTCCCTAGGATATAAATAAATAAAAACAGGGGCACACTAAAATTGAATGATGTCACACTCCCTTGGAAAAGCCCTTCAGTAGTTTTCCTTGTTTGGGGATAAGAAAAATTCTTAGAGCCTATACAATCCTCCATTGTCTGCCCCATGCCTACTTCTCCAGCATCATCTGCCATCCTAAAGTCCTTGCTTTCTGGCCTCATTTTAGTTTCCCCAACATTCCAGGTCTCTTGCCACCAGAGGGTATTTGCATACGTTGTTCCCACTCTCTGGCTCTTCCTACCTTCAAGGTACCTATACTATCTCTTCCCTTAGTAATATTTGTGTATCTTTCAGATCCCATGTCAAATATCACTTCTTCAGAGAAGTCTTCCATGAATGTCCCATTATACATTCCCATAGTAATTTGTACTTTCAAGGACTTTCTTGTAGTTATAATTTTAGATTTTTGCAGGGTCATTTCACTAACAATGTTCTCCTCATTCACCAGACCAAAAGCTCAGCAAGTGTAGGAACAGAGTTTATTCCTGCGAACCATTGACTCTCTGTGTTTAGAACAAAATTTGGTCCTCAAAAATTTGGGTAAAATTTTTGTTGGATGCATGAATCAATTAATCCATGGAAAGCAACTAACTGTACAAAATGGAACAAATAGTGAACAACCATTTAATCAGATAGAGAGTAGGCTGATTTGTTTAAAAGTCATTATTTGGTTCTCTCTGAGAGTCTGAAACAGCTGAACACATGTAGCCTGAGAGAAAGATGGAAGAACTAAGAGAGAAAATTGAGGAAGAAGGTTGAAGAAAACATGATAAAAAATTCAGAGCTACTTACTGGTTGTGTCTGAAAGCACAGTGTTCATTTCTAGTCACATCACTGCTGGAAGGAGTTTAAAGATAGAGTGAAGAGAAGAGCTTGGGATGGGCAGCCCGGTGATCCCAGATCAAATGTCAAGCAGCTCACAGAAAGTTTAGAGACTTACAGTGGAAAGTCAAGAGGACTTGAAGGAGATGTAATTATAGATCCGAAGCTCAATTGCTGTGTGTGGTAATGTTGCCTGCTTTCATTTTAACACAGACCTATTTATGCAATGCAGATCCTAGAGTAGAGGTCTGGGAAATTCAAGGCAAATTTATGAAGTATTTTTTTATTATCAATAACAACTACAGAATCTAAAGGCATAGGAGAGTGTTGAGTATTGAAATTGATAGCTAGGGTAAAACATTCTTGTATCTGTGAAAGAATTCTCCTCTCTCTCTCTCTCTCTTTCTCTCACACACACATACACACACACATATTTATTTTAAGAAAGTATAAAAAATAAAGAGTATAACACAGAGATGGTGTTAATTTGATCTTTTAAAGCAAAATACTATATATTCATCTTGCATTTTAATCAGCTTCTTTTTTTTTAGTCTAAAAGAAAGACAGAAATATGACTGTTTCTACTCATTAGTGGATTCCACTGATTTGAAAGTGAAGAGAGATTTGTAATTCCTTAATGTTTACCAAGGAGTTTGAAGGAAATAGCTTTAAGGGAACAATAGGACTGTGATAGGAGAGAGATATTGCCCACTGTACTCTTTATGTGGCTAAAGGCTCAAATAGCCCTACATTTTCTTCCCAGCTAGAAAATAAATCAAATTTAATGTAAGCATCCAATGCTTAATTGATAATAGGCTAAGATCACACAGTGAGTGCTCTGGCCAATTGGACTGCTGTGCATTTACAACCGTTTCTATTAGAACAGGTACAATTCTGCCTATAAAAACCCCATGGAATTGTGTGTAACCAAAGACTTTAGTTGGTTGAAATATCTTTGACCTTGAGAAGAGCTGATGAGTGGGACTAAGCAAGGTGGCAATAAGCAACAAATTCAGGACAAGTCTTAACTGAAGAGTGGGGTGTCTTAATTAAAGGATGGCCTGATTTAAGTCATCATCCTACAGAGAGTAGGTTGGGAGTCTAGTTCAGTAGGTAAGTAGAGGTTACCAGAGTCATCAAGACTGCCTCTCAAAGGCAGGTGATTACTTTGAGTATGTCCTTTTCTCTCCATTTCCCTCCATCTACTTCTGTGATAGGCAGAATAAAAACCCACAATGATGTTCCAGTAAAACAAAGATGTCCTAATAGGTCCTAATAAATATCCTACTTCCCAGAACCTGTGAATGTATTACTTTAGAATTCTTTACCTTACCTTACCAAAGGGGTCATTGCAGATGTGATCAAGGCTGTGGACCTTGAGATGGGAGATGATTCTGCATTGTCCAGGTGAACCCAACTTAATCCTATGAATTCTTAAAAGGGAAGAACCTTTTCCAGCTGAAGTCAGAGTCAAAGGGAGATGTGACTATGAAAGAATGATAAGAGAGACGCCACAGGGCTGTTTTTGAAAGTGGAAGTTGGAAGCCAGGAGCCAAAGAATGGATGTAGTCTCTAGAAGCTGGAAAGGTTGAGGAATGGATTCTTTTTAGAGCATCCAGGCATGAATACAGCCCTGCCAACACCTTGATGATAGCCCATGAACCCTGCATTGAACTTCTGCCATACAGAAGGTAAAATAATAAAATGTGTTGTTTAAGCCTCTATGTTTATGGTAATTTGTTTCAGCAGCAATAGAAGACTAATACAGTCCCCTAATCGGAGCCACTGACATCACTCACCTGAGCTACAACAGTACCCCACCGCAACTGGTTTCCCTGCTTCCAATTCTGTCCTTCTACAACCCACAATTGTTCAGAGTTGTCCTCTTCAAAAATACGAGGGCAATGGTATTTTCTAGCTCAAAACTGTTCAGTGAGTTGATTGCCCTTAGAATAAAACCCAGAAGTCTGAATGGCCGCTCCTGAACCTTATGTCATACTGCTAACTGCACCCCTCCCCATTAGACACAGAAGCTCCCCCTCAAGGGTAACTTTACTGAGTTTACTGACTTTTATAATAATTGCTTCCTTAATCTTACTCATAATTTAGTCATCTATATGTATGTCACGTATAATTCAGGTGTGTCAGCTTCTTGAACATTATATAACATCATATAAATGGAATAATACAGTCACCATTCCAGTGAGTGGCTTTCACTCACTTCTATCTTTGAGAATCAGTTGTGTGTAACTGGAGTTTGTTCATTTCATTTAATAATCCATCTCTGAATTCTTTTGGATTTGCTATGTAAACAACCAAATTATCTATAAACAACGACAATTTTATTTCCTTCCAAGTCACTTTTATTTCTTATTCTTTCTTTATTGCACTGTTTAAGACCTCTGGTACAGTGTGGGGATTCCTGGCTCGCTCAGTCTATAGAGCACATAATTCTTGATCTCAGAGTTGTGAGTTCAAGCACCACATCGGGTGTGGAGCCTACTTTAAAAGAAAAGAAAAGAAAAACCTCTGGTACAATGTCAAATTAAAATAGCAACAGCTATTAAAAAAATTAAAATAACAGCTATTCTCATTTTTCCTTTCAAAAAGAGCTTAGCAAGGTTACCTCATATGAGGTATGAAATTTGTTGAAAGTTGTTTTGTTTTTGTAGATAGCATCTATCAGATGAAGGAAGTTCTCTTATATCTTATTTGCTAAATGTTTGGGACATGGATGAATGTTGATCTACTGAAGTGATCATGTCAATGATTTTTCTCTTATACTGTAATAAATAAATTATATTAATTTTTAAAATATTAAACCAACTTTGTATTTCTGAATTAAATCCCATCTGATCATGATGTGTGTGTGTGTGTGTGTGCGCGCGCGTGTGTGCGCACGCTGCTGGATTCAGTTTGCTATTTTATTCAGAATTTTTACAACTATGGTCACAAGTGAGATTGTCCAGTAATCTTCCCCACTGTGTTATGTGCTGATGGGATTTATTCATTTATTCTTGTGCAATTGCTTTAATTACTAAAGACTTACCGAATATTTAAATTTCTACTAAAACTAGTTATCCTTCCTTGTTTTCCTGAAAATTCTAGTTTATAAGATTGAAAATCAACTTATCTGATCATAGAAAAAAATAATGTTGGTGTTTTTATTAGATTTGAATTAAAATTATTAGTTAACAAAGATTGACACCTTTATGATTTTGAATCTTTATATCAAAACATGTAGTATGCCTTTTCATTTGTTCCTTTATATTCTTTATGCCTGCTTTAGAGGTTTTTTTCCCCCTTAATAAAAGCCTGCAAGTTTTCTTGGTAAATTTATTCATAGGTGTTTTACTATTTTTGTTGCTGTTGTAAATGGAGTTTTGTATGAAAGCTATTGATATCTATGTGTTAGTTTTATAAGCTGATACATTACTACATTTTTTATTGCTAGTATAGGTTTTTAGATATAAAATCTTATCATTCCTTCTCCTTTCCAGTTTTTATACCTCTCATTTTTTTTCTCATGATAATTTTATGAGATTGTAAATCTGGAAAATCATTAAATGGTAATGTTAATACTTGGTATCCTGTACCTATGAAAATACTGTTTCTTTATTAAGAATGACACTGATGGGGCACCTTGGTGGCTCAGTTGGTTAAGTGCCTGACTCTTGATTTTGGCTCAAGTCATGGTCTCAGGGTACTAAGATCGAGCCCCACATGTCCTTGGGCATGGATCCTGCTTAACATTCTCTCTCTTCCTCTCCCACTGCCTCTATCACGCTGATTCTCTCACTCTCGCTCTCGCTCTCAAAAAAAAGAAAAAAAAAAAGGTTATGACACTGGCTTTGGGTTTGGGTTTGGGTTTGGGACGGAGGAAACTACATTATCTCCTATTAAATGCAGCTAACCACTGATTACTGTCTTATTGAGTGTTTATCAAGAATGAATGTGGCTCTTTCAAATATTTTTGTATCTGGAGATTTTCATATTATTTTCCCTTTTGACCCATTAAAATGATAATGACATCTATATAGTTGCCAATATTGAACCATCTTTGCATTCCTGGGATAAATTCTACATGGTCATAATGATTTTCAGTTCTTCAGGGCAAGAATATTTAGAGCAGCATTATTATAACATTCAAAAACTGGAAATAATCTTCAAGTTCATCAACAGAATAATAGACAATTTGGGGTACTTCATACACAAACTTTTTAATGGAAATCAAAACATCACAAACATTTGCACTAAGGGAAGCAAATCCCACAAACACAACTTTGAGTTCTTCACTCCTCAAAAAAGCCAGTCATGAAAGAATTTATACTGTGTGACTTTATATATATGAAGTTCAAAATGGGGCAAAACCAAACTACAGTGTTTAGGAATGCATACGTAGGTGATAAACACATAAAGAAAACAGTTACCATTAAAATTAGGATCATGGTTACCTTTAAATGAGAAAGGTGATTGGGCACAGTTACTAGTGAGGTTTCTAAGGAGCTGGTAGTGTTTGATTTCTTGATCTAGGTAGTATTTGCTTAGGCATGTGTTTTATAATAATTTCTGGAGCTTTGCCTTTATATTTAATGCAGCTTTTCCATTTGTGTATATTGCAAAATGAAAAGGTTTTTAAATTACTTGGTAATAATTATTCACAATTTTTGCATCACGATTCAGAAGTGAAATGTTTTCTTTTGCTTTTTTTTTTTTCAAGATATACAATGAGATATTACTTAGCCTTAAAAAAAAAAAAAAAAAAAAAGAAGGAAGTGTTGTCGTTTGCAAAGACATTGGTGAACCTGGAGGATATTGTGCTAAGTGAAATAAACCAGACACAAGACAAATACTGCATGGTATCATTTAGATGTAGAATAAAAAAAAAAAAAAAATCAGACCCACAGAAGCAGAGAATAGAATTATGGTTACCAAGGGTGTGAGAGTAGGGAAAATGGGAACATGTCAGTCAAAGTGTACAAAGTTGTAGTTACAGAAGATGAGTGACTGTAAAGATCTAATATGCAACACTATGACTTGTAGTTAATAATACTATGTTCAATACTGAAAACATGAGAAGAGAGTAAGGTTTAAGGTGCTCTCATCAAACATAAAATGGTAACGATGTGAGATGATTTGCTAATTAGCTTGATGATAATAATTTTGCTGTGTATATGTGCATCAAATCATGTTGTATACCTTAAATACATCCAATTTTTACTGAAAAAATATTTTTAAAAGAAAAAATTATATGTAGATCTCTGTGGTAATAGCTAATGGGAGCAGAGCTGCATTGTGGGGTCATGAAAATGTTTTAGAATTGATTGTGGTGATGGATGCACAGCTCCTGTCAATATACTAAAAGCTATTGAGATGCACACTTTCAGTGGGCGAAAAGTATGTTATGCCAATTCTCTCTCAGTATAGCTGCTTAAAAACTGAATTCCCCTCTCCTACAGTTTTTCTGCTCATTTCTCTTTGTAAATATCCCTGTTAGGTTTTACTCTGCCCATCTCCTTTTTTGGTGCCTGTGCAGTTTGTAACTTATATTCCACACCATGGATCATATCCCTCAGTATTCTTTTTTCTCATTTAATGCATCTTTGCCTGGATAAACAGGAAATATTGTCCCTGAGATCACAAATCCTAGATTGGCTTAGGTTTAAATTCTGACTTTCATACTTACTAGCTTTGTGCCCCAGTTTCTTCATCTACAACATGGACATAACGATGGTAACGATGGTAACTATCTCATTGCTTTTGGAGGGAGGATTGCATATGTTAATAAATGCACAACACTTTAAACAATACCTGCCACTGGGGCGTTGGGTGGCTCAGTTGTTAAGCGTCTGCCTTCAGCTCAGGTCATGATCTCAGGGTCCTGGGATCAAGCCCAGCATCCAGCTTCCTACTCAACGGGGAGTTCTCTCTCTCTCTCTCTCTCTCTCTCTCTCTCTTTCTGCCCTTCCCCCGCTCATGCTCTCTCTCTCCCTCTCTCCCTCTCAAATAAGTAAACAATATTTTTAAAAAATTACCTAGCATATGGTAAGTGCTATATAAATGTTGAGCTAAACATTCTGTGCTATTAAGCTCTGCTGAGATCATGACTCCTGCTTCTTTCTTTTAGTCTGGATTTGCCTGATCGACTCCTGTCTGTTTTTTTTTTCTTTCTTTTTTTACTTTTCTGAATCACTTAATTTTAAATGTATGTCTTGTGTGCTGCACACACATCTGAAATCCATTTTCATTTAGCAGGTAATTTTGCCAAAGTTAGATATATTTTGTATTAATTCTATCACTTTATTTTATATAATGTAGTCTTGTTAATTTTTTTTAAGTATTTACAGGGGCACCTGGCTGGCTCAGTCAGAAGAGTATGTGACTCTTGATCTCAGGGTCATGAGTTCTAGCCCCACATTGAGTGTAGAGATTACTTAAATAAATAAAACTTTAAAAATTAATTAGTTAAAATGTTCACTCTCTGATCAATTTTCTTAATTTCATTTACCTGGTGAAGTTATTTGGTGTGCTCTTCTTGGAAAGTTTATGGTTTTTCGACAGTTATCTTTAATTATGAATTCCTCTTTATCTTCTGTTTAGTGATTGTCTATTCTTACAACTGTGAAGAGTTAAACACTTAGAGCATTTCCTCCTCTTCTTCCCCTCATCTCTCCTCCACAAAATTGATTTTAGTCATATTATTTTTCTTGGTACTTGCCTTCATATAGTCAAGTATTTTTGGGTTTTTATTTCTTGATTTGTCAACTTTTTTTTTTTTTAAGATTGTATTTATTTATTTATTTGAGACAGCATGAGCGGGGGAGTGGGGACAGAAGAAGTTAGAGAAGCAGGCTCCCTGCGAGCCCCACATAGGCCTCAATCCCAGGACCCTGGGATCATGACCTGAACTGAAGGCAATTGCTGAATCAACTGAGCCACCCAAGTGTCCTTTGAGTTGTCAACTTTTTTTTTTTTTTGAGATTTTATTTATTTATTTGACAGAGAGAGAGATCACAAACATGCAGAGAGGCAGGCAGAGAGAGAGGGGGATGGAGGCTCCCCGCGGAGCAGAGAACCTGACGCAGGGCTCAATCCCAGGACCCTGAGATCATGACTTGAGCCGAAGGCAGAGGCTTAACCCCCTAAGCCACCCAGGTGCCCCTGATTTGTCAACTTTAAATGAAATCCTTTGACATCCAGTTCTTGCACAAGACAACAAACACATTTATTCTTCCTTCTGATGGCTTTCCCTCATTCGTTCCCAATCTTTTAATTCTACAGTACTATATCAGCCACTCTAACCCACATCTCTTCTAATTTTAGTGGTTTTGCTAAGTATATTCAGGTTCCTCCAGTCTCTTCCCCAAACTTCTTGATTGACTGAATTTTCTCCTTTATTCACTTCCACAAAAAGGAATCAGCAAAATAATATTTCTCCAGTTTTTGCATCTTAAAATTATGGCATATAGCCTTTGTACTTAATGGAGAGTTTGCAAGTAGATAAAGTACTTCCCTCAAACTTCCTTTTCTTGAGACTCTTTGTAGGTATTGTATCTGGTATTTGGCTGCCTTGTAGAAAATCATGAAGCTAGCTTGAGGTTTTTTCCCTCCTAATTAAACTGGCTTGATTTTTCACCTGTGTGCACAAAAGATTTGTTTATCTTCTAAGCCTGGTAACTTTACTGGGCTCTGTCTCATCTATCATTCTGGGTCTTTCTTTATTTCTATTTCATGGCATTAAGTATCTCATTTCTATTTTCTGTGAATGTACTGTGTTTTCTATAGAATCTGTTCACTCTCTGGCTCCTTTTTGCTGTCATTTCCTAAATTCTAGTTTTTCCCCAGGGTGCCTGGGTGGCTCAGTCCATAAAGTGACTGCCTTTGGCTGAGGTCATGATTCCAGGGCCCTGGAGTGGAGTCCCGCGGTGAGCTCCCTGCTCAGTGGGGAGTCTGCTTCTCACTCTCCCTCTGCCGCTCCCCCTGCTTGTCCTCTTTCTCTGTCTTTCTCGCTCTGTCAAATGAATAAATAAAATCTTTTTAAAAAATTCTGTTTTTCCCCTTCCGCACTTTTCCTAAATTCTGTCCGTCTATACCTTTTTTTCTCCAGTTTTCTCACGCTATAGTCCTTGAATTCGGCCATTTCTACATTGTTACCTATCGTCTTTCATCCAGGTGACCCCTTTATTTTCGAGGGTTTCTCCCCTTCAAATTCATGGCAAAACATTGTTCACAATTTTCATCTGCGCTATGGAAGTAAATTGCAAAAAGAAGTGCGAAAGGATGTTCAAAGATTTTGCTCCTTGCCTTTTGTCTTTCATTACCTATATATAGAAGATGTGATCATTTTCTTATTGTTTTATTTTTTTATTTTATGCATCATTGAATGATTTTCCTTCTCCTAGACCAGGCATTCATTAAGCGTTTTCCTGAGTCCGGTTGGCATTCCTTTCTAGCACAGCTCCACAGTGTCAAGATTCTCCTCCTCCCAGGGCTTCTACCACGATAGAGGGCTTCCAAATGCGTGCCTTACCCATCCAAGTCTTCATTTGGCCTTGCTTTCTCCTTTTCATTGAACTCACTTTGGTTCTCTTGGGGGTAGAAAGTGACCTCTGGTTTCCATGCACACTTTCTCCAGAATAAGTTCCAGTTTCTGCCTCTTACGGTACATCCCTCACTTTCAAGAAGTGAATTTTTTGTAGCATTTCCTGAGATCTGTCAACCCTGGGCTCCAACCACTGAGATCTTAAGATCTCTCTTCAGCCTCTCTCCACTTCCTCGTGAGACGACTCGTTCCTTTAGAAAATACTTAAAATATTTGAATCGCTCTTGAAGTTTTATTCAAAATGCTGTTTTTGTCTTGCCTTTCCATTTTTCATTTGTTTTGGGGTGGTTTCTGGAGAGAGAAGATATAAGGCGACATGACACAGCCATGGGTATATGCTGACTTCCTACTCCATCCCCAGCTTTCACCCAAAAGATATTCTTTTATATTTTTGAAGATTCTTTCTCCTACCACCTGAGTTTCTTGAGCAGTAGCCAGAAATACTTTTAGAACATCTTCTTTGCAACGGCAGCCATTGCTCATCGTATGGCAACCTGATTTATGAGACTTCTCTACCACAGAATGGATGGTGCGGAGCATAAACTCAAACAACAGTTACCTGAACACCCAGACACCTGAGGTTTCATCCTCCAATCTGTCAGTTCTGTCAGGGTGAAATGTGGACCTTCTCAGACTTCTGCCGTCCCTGTTGCTTTTTTCAGAATGGTTGCATAGAAGTGCCCAGAGGAATAACCAGGAGGCTGGCTTTCCGGCTCTATACAGACAGCCAGACTCTAAAAGAAGGCAACCTGTGCCTTTCCAGATTCTTTCCTGACCCTCTCCCACCGAACCTTCTCGCACACGATCCCCATTTACTCCAGGAAATGGTCACTGGCAATCGACAAATTGTTTATGAACCAACCTCTCCCAGCAGCAGGAACCAGAGAGCCCACTCAGGTTTGAGGATTTAATGAAAGGATTATTACTTAACCCCCTCAGACTGTGAACTGACCACTAGAGTCTAGGGAAAGCCATCAAAGGATAGTGCAGTATCCTGAAGAGTGGGAGTGCTATGGGAGCCATAGAAGGTATTATCTGGAGTGGTCTTCCTGGAGGGAACGGTGGTCTTTGGTAGAGGGAGGCAGACCACTTAAGGAAGCAGGGGGAAGAATCCCAGTCTCTCTCCTCTCACTCTCCCAGCTCCTGCATTGCTCTCATTGGCCAAACTCAATTTAAAGCCAGATGGCAAATAAAGCCCATCGATCCGTCTGTAAAGATCACCCTCCCACAGCAGAGGAGAGGAGAGTGGACGGTGGGTCTGGAGGGGCCAACAGAAGACAAACAGTTCTCCACGGATCCACCAATTGATTAAACAATATTTGAAAGGGACTTTATTCTGTAGCCAACATGTTGCAAAGATTGTTGACTTGCAGAAAGCAAATACAAGATTATTCTAAAGAAAATATAAATCTGAGGCCAGGTGTCAATTAAAAGATGAATTTTAGGGTTCAACGCAATTATGTCTCATCATGAGCAAAGGAACAAATCTCTAGATTTAAAAGCTAAGGCAGAGAAATGTTGAATCTCATGCCCACTGAGCATTATCTGAAAATCATCAACTTTTTATCACCATTTTATCCTGAATCTTCCAACCACTTATGCATTCTCCATAAACAGTCTGCCTCTTCCCTCCCTTGTTTTCATGCCTAGATTTCCTACCTCAGCCCACTTATCTGCTGGGTCTACTCTTTCTCCTAGGTGGGCTTTTCCAGTTCTTTGATGCCGGTTTCTGTATCTTCTCTAATGAGACTCCAAACTAGTTCTCTAGCTTGGCTGTCTCAGGAGCTTGAAGCCCACAGATCTAGGTACCTAGGGGAAAGTTTCACTTGGATGCCTTACAGACATTTTTAATATATATATATACTGAAAACCTAACTCATTATCTTGAGCCCTCCCAATACGCCTCCCTTCAACACACACTCGTGCTTCTGTCTGCATTCTCAAACTTAGTAACATGGTGTGGTCTCCATAGTTTTTGTTTCCTCACAAAAATCGACAAATATATGGAAGGGATTTCTTTTGTAGCAGAGAAATAGGTAAATTTACAAAACTTTTCGTTGGTGTTTGCTAGAATGAAGCAGAACTCAGAATTTCTAGAACCTATGTAGGAGTCAGTTTCCCAAAAGCACATTCCAAAGTTAGTCCTCAACACCCTCTCCTCCATTCCCCACACCTGGGTGGTGATAAGTCTCTCCACTTCCGTCCCTGCTGCTCCCATCCTGACACAGAGCCTCATCATCTTTCTCCTGGCGCACTGACAGGCCTTCCCATGTTCTTCCTGCATCTCAGTAGTACCCCTGCCAATACTTTCTCTTCACAGCAACCAATTACCTTCCTGAAATGTAATTCTAGTCCCACTATCCTCCTTTTTAAATAATAAAATAAATAGCTATCTCCTCCTTGTTTGCTGGGCACACAAATGGTTCCTTTGTGTGTGTGAGTCTGTGTGCGTGCACGCACCCACCTGACAACATACCTTACATTTGAATTCATGGTCTTTATAGACAAGGCACGTCCTCTTTGGTTACTCACTGGCATGTAAGCTACCTTCTAGTTCACGTCATCTTATCTCTAGAATAAAGACCCAAGTTCTTAGCATGGAAATCAACTTACCTTTCCAGCCTCATCTCTCTCTTCAACCCACTGCCTTACAGTTTGGATTCCTCAACCTTTCACAGTTCCCTAAAATGTTTTCTGGGTCCCATGCACATTTTTCTATTCCCGAGGAGTTCCAACTCTTTAAGAATTGCCTCAAATATCACCTCCACCATGACACCTTCAAAAACTCTCTGGTATTGCTTACTCCTACCTCTGTGACTTTGTGGTGCTCTATCTCTGAGCTTCACAGAAAATAACATCTTTAAATTTCTGTTTATTCAGCTACTTTTTGAGCGTCAAAGGCCTGGACTGTATTGTTTTTCTTTGTCATTCCTCCCCTGAAAACAAAACTTGGAAGATAGCAAGGGCTCCATCAAAGTTTATTAAATAAATGAACACTCTATTAACCTAATTGATTGAGCAGTCTTAATACTATCTCTTATGTCTCAATGTTATGTTTCACTGAAGCTTTCTCTAATGAATTTTGTGAGAAATATGGACTATTGTTACAGTATCCTTTGATCATATGGAAGTTTAATTCCTGTTTATACTTTTCTTGTATTACTAGAAATAATGACTTAGCCTACAATGGCAAATCTCTGAGATTTATGTTTAAGGAAATTGTTACGGTTAGAGAAATTTGCCAAGCCTGACTCTGCCAGGCTCTATGCCATGTATCTGAGCAATTAATTCTCTACTGTATTACGTTTAGCTTTTAGCTCTAGAAAATGCTCATTATTCACCTCCTTTGTGCAGATTTATCCAACTCTCTCCTCTTTCTTTCATTAAACTCTCTCAGTAAAGCCATATTCCTTCTGTTTTCAATTGTGAATTTCTCTTCTCTAGAGTTTCCTGACATATCATCTATTTGAGGAAACTTTGGTTGAAAAGAGAAAGAGTAAAAGAATTTCTTTTTTAAAGGATTTCCTCTTTTCATCTAATTGGAAGAAATTTCTTTTAAGGGTCATAATGTGACCCTTAAGGGTTTTAATATGTCATAAAATAACATACACCTTGAAATACACATGCAACCACAATGTCGTTATAAATATATTTTCTTTTTTTTTTTCATAAATATATTTTCTTATCAGAGAAGGCAACAGACACATCAGCCACCTTGGCAAGGTCATATTTCATAAAGACAGCTGAATTCACCCACTGTTGAATTATGTCATGAAGCTAGTGATTTAGCATTGTCATCTACTTTGATTGACACCAAAAGGCTTCTGGGACAGTAAACGTGAAGACATTAGAAAAAAATCACTTACAAAATAGCTTGATAGCTGCTGTTAATGAGTTTTAAATGTGGTACAACAACTTAATCAAATCAGACAGCTCCATAAAAGAATTAATTTGGTCATTGGCTGTCTTTACAAAATGACTTTGTTTTACTCAGTAAGGTGAAAATTTTTCTGTAACTAAAACCTTCACAACTAAATTCAAAATGGCATGGCCCGCAGTAGGGAACAGATTTTCCAAAGTTTCCCAGAGCTGTTTGTGTTGTGGCCTCCTGTCAAATGAGCTGTACACCTTTTCTTAAATTTCATTTCAATGAAAGAGAAAAAGAATGAAGATGACAGGTATTAAAAACCATGAGCCCACACCTAGAACCTCTATTTTTGGTAATATGTACATGAAATTTGAGGAACTGGAATGACTCAGAGGTGCTATTTATAGGCTACCAATGGGAGAGAATTGGGAAGTGTCCCCATGCTGTCCCAGGCTGGCTATACCAGTCGTGTCTTACAATGTCAAGAGAAAAACATACACGGGACAATAACCGGCCAAAGGCAGGAAAGTCCTGTTTTATTTTTTGTTAGACTTTGGGCTCAAGCTCCAGAAGAGATTATTAGAAAGGTGGGCTGGGTCCCTGTAGAACTGTGGGCTTTTGCCCAGAGTAGAAGCCTACTCATTTCCTGTCTATCCCAGCACAGCCTTCAAACCTTTTAGTGTACCTCAAAACGGAAATGGATTCTAAATTCAACTTTAAGGAGAAAATCTCTTGTGGTCAGAATTAACCCACCAATTGGTAAATCCCCCACCACTGGTATGGATCAGTGCCTCTTTGACTGATCACCAGATTAGTCAGCTTGCATTTGGGCCTGTTAATGAACTTCTGTATCTTTAAATACCAGGAATCCCCTTCAACATGGCACTGAGAGGCAGGGTAACTGGGACAGAGCAGGGAAAGAGCAGATTCATAGAACCTACCTCACACTTACATGGGCTCCATTCTTTTTCTTTTCCTTTTTTTAAAGATTTTATTTATTTATTTGACAGAGATCACAAATAGGCAGAGAGGCAGGCAGAGAGAGAGAGAGGGAAGCAGGCTCCCTGCTGAGCAGAGAGCCCGATATGGGGCTCCATCCCAGGACCCTGAGATCATGACCTGAGCCGAAGGCAGAGGCTTTAACCCGCTGAGCCACCCAGGCACCCATGGGCTCCATTCTTATCAACAGCCAAGGCACCTGTGCTTTTCAAGTTACGGTTTCTCCTCTGTTCTTCCCTTCTCTTTTGTAAAGCCCTGTATGCAGAGCTTGCCACTATTTGACGTTTATATTTGTGTTTACTAAACATATTTCTGTATCATCTATGAGCTTGTCCCATGAGGCAGGGGACCATGCCTTGTTTCATCTCAGCAACTAAGCCAGAGCCCAGGAAGAGCAGAATATGCATATATTAAATGAATGGATAAATACAAGTGAGAGATCAGTAGATTTCACTGTCTTTAAAAGTTCTCCTCTTAGCAAATGTGGCTTGATGATGCTGCAGTGGTGCAAGCACTTTTATCCTTCACAAAGAGCTTTCACAAACATGTCCTTATTACAAGATGACAAGCAGGATTACCCCTTCCGCATTTACAGACGAGATTTGGAAATCAGTGAGGCTAAGCAGTTTGCACGAAGTTGCCCAGCTGATTCATGGCAGAACCAGGCTCTGAACCTCTCCTAAGGCTGAGCCGGGCCACCCTAGAGTGCACAAAGTTTCAGGTGGCACCCGTGAATGAGATATTGTCCTTGCCCTCGAAAATACTCACCATCTCACACCAGCCTAGTTTTTTGAACATGTACATTTTCAAGTTACGTTGTTGAATTTTGTTGTGTGGTTGAAATCCTACCCTGCCCACAGATACAATAATGTGCAGGTGAAATGGGAGGAAAAGCAAGATTTGGTGGCTTGCACGTACATTAACAACTATGGCTTCGGGTTTGAAACAAGATTTTAACCATTCTGCACATATGTTCTGCATCCTCATGGTAGTACTTATTTGCAGAGCTGAGGCCAGAAGGCTTACATTTATGAAATGACTGTGGAACTTCTTCAGCAGGTACCGTGAGAGTCAGGATGGGATCGTCAGGGAATTAGTTGTGTCAGAAAATATTGGCAGCCAGTGCATTTTGTCTTTCCACCTTACTCCAGTGTTAGCGTTCCTTAGAATTCCAAGTGAGAAAAGAACCTGCAGAGGTGTGAGGTGGAAATCGTATTACCACATTCGAGCTGGTGAGATCTCAGAGGTGATGGGGAAGACAATGGCACCTGAGTCTAGGAGAGTAATCGTCCAGGATTTGTACCAGGATGTGTTATATTCTAACAAGAAGAGTTCCCAGAAGGGTCTGTTTCAGGAATGTCACGTGAGCCCCTGGAGAAGATAGAGGGTTGCTTGGCTGTCACACTCGCAGAGGGAGGGTTCTGGGTGAAGCAGCGCAGGGACAGGTGGTATCCCACCAAATTACAATTTACAAAATAAGCCCATTGTCTTGTTTGTCTCACAATAGATGACTTTTTGAAACAAAAAGAGAAAAACAACCCTGTAAGTGAATAGAAATTCGGGAAATTAAGGGATAAAGGATTTGTTTTCCCATGGAAGGGGCACACAGTGTGTATGGTTTCTGGAGGCAGTGATTCTTGGCTTCAAAATAGGGGAGAAGAATACTCAGGGAGAGATGATTAAAAACGATGGTACAGAGGCAGAAGGCACTTGTCAAAGTTGCAAGAGGTCTAGAGGGAGTGGTTTTGTAAGAAGCATGGACCATGGTGGCAACAGATGAGGCCAGCTTTGGCTCCAAATGACCTGAAGATCTTTTTTTTTTTTTTTTTTTTTTGAGATTTTATTTATTTATTTGACAGAGAGAGAGATCACAATTAGGCAGAGAAGCAGGCAGAGGTGGGGTCGGGGGGGAAGCAGGCTCCCTGCTGAGCAGAGAGCCCGATGTGGGGCTTGATCCCAGGACCCTGAGATCATGACCTCTGCCGAAAGCAGAGGCTTAACCCATGAGCCACCCAGGCACCTCAACCTGAAAATCTGTACAAAGTTCCCAGCCAAGCAGTGCCAGGTCATAGAAACCCCTGCCGTATGGATTGAAACTTTGTCAGGATTTTTGTTAGTTAATCCCTCTTAAACAGGATCCAGGCAACTAAATTACCACTCACCGAATACTAGAATGAATATCATGTCAAGATTCAATCTTTTCTTTCATTTTGCACAAAAGATATAAAACCAGATAGCAGTAATATAGGTTACATTTGAAACGGACAATTTTGGATTGTACCCAGTATAGAGACATTCTCTAAATGACATTTTAAAGGGGAAAAAAAAGTTGAGGACAATTACATGGTGTAATTGGACAAAGTGTATTTTTATTTCCGATCCAATGACCGTCTGCAAGGACTATGGGCAAGGAGATGAATTATACCCTGTGCTGAGCAGACTGAAGGGCATTATTCACAAGAAAAGAAAATCCAGCTTCCTTTACATACCAATACCACTTGCCTACTGGGCTTTTTTTTTTTTCCTCATGATGAGAACTTAAATTTTTAAAGTTTAGAGTTTTAAAAATTCTCCAGAGACTTTGAGCCATCACTGAGTAATCCATCAAAAATCCAGAGGCATTAAAAGTTCTGTGACTAATATGTGTGAAATGTTTGAAGATGAAACTCTCTTTTGTAATTATACACTGCAGAATATGGAACGGTTTCTGTCTTGTGAATTACCTACCTGAGGATACTATTCGAAAGTTCTATCTTGCGTAAATAACAGTCAGCCTCTTCTAAAAGAGTAGTGCTGTGTTCATACCTGGAATGGAAATTATTTTAGAATCATTTCCATGCAACATTTTTTCATTATTATTTAGATCTACTGACTATGGAAGGGAAGTAAACTCACACAGCTGGCTCTTTTCAGACTGAGTCAATTTATTTTTGTTCCAATATTGTAGGAAAAGAAAAAGGTTAGAATTACCTTTTGGAGTTGATGTGGTATTTCCCCTTGATGCCTAAACAAATGGAAGAAAGCAGCTTGGCCAGCCTTAGGCTCCAGAATTGGAAGGGATTTCCCTTGTAGTATGTTTTATCTGAAATCTGGTGTTTTTCCGTAATGATGAGGGATTTAGATACTGAACTTAATCCTTCAAACAAACCCAGTGCTTTGTGACTTTTTTCAGATATTGCCCTGGTTCATAAGGAGGAAGAGACTTAAATTTTAATTCTGATCTAGTGTGAGTATGCTGTTTTGAATTACACACTAAAACAATTTGGAAAATGGGGTGATCTCGCACAAACCTATTATTCCTTCCCCAGGGATATGGTGCCTGGTAGGTGCAAGGTGGGCTTCAGGAATACATAGGGTTTTTCTCCCTTTATTTTGGTAAGATTTACGTAACATAAAATTTACCATTTTAACCATTTTTTAGTGTAGCATTCAGTGGCATTAAGTACATTCACATTGTTGTGCAACCAACACTACTATCCCTATCCAGAACTCCATCATCATCCCAAATTGGAACTCTGGACCTATTAGACCATAGTTCCCCATTTCTCCTTTCCCCAACCCTACTTTCTATCTCTATGAATTTGACTATCCCAGGTACCTAATATGAGTGAATTCATATTATCATACAGTATTTGTCCTTTTGTATCTGGATTATTCCACATAGCATGTTCTCAAGGCTCATTCATGTTTTAGCACAACAGAATTTCCTTCCTCTGAATATAATCCATTGTATGTACAGATCACTTTGCTTATCTGTTCATCTATCAATAGACGTTTGGATGTTTCCACCTTTTGGCTATTAAGAATAATGCTGCCCAATGGCCATAGTTGCCAAACTGTGGAAAGAACCAAGATGCCCTTCAATGGACGAATGGATAAAGAAGATGTGATCCATATGTAAAATGGGATATTATGCCTCCATCAGAAAGGATGAATACCCAAACTTTTTATCAACATGGACGGGACTGGAAGAGATTATGCTGAGTGAAATAAGTCAAGTAGAGAGAGTCAGTTATCAAATGGTTTTGCTTATTTGTGGAGCATGAGGAATAATGTGGAGGACATTGGGTGAAGGAGAAGAGAAGTGAATCGGGGGAAAGGGGAAATCGCAGTGGGAGACAAACCATGAGAGACTGTGGACTCTGAGAAACAAACTGAGGGTTTTGGAGGGGAGAAGGGTGGGGTTTTGGGTGAGCCTGCTGGTAGGTATTAAGGAGGACACGTATTGCACGGAGCACTGGGTGTGGTGCATAATCAGTGAATCTTGGAACACTGAAAAAATAAAATTAAATTTTAAAAAAAGAATAATGCCATTGACATTGGAATATGGGTCAACAGATATCTGTTCAAGTCTCTGCTTTCTGTTCTTTTGGTATATATCTGGCCATGGAATTGCTGGGTTATATGTTAGTTCTATGTTTAATTTTTTTGAGGAACCACCACAATGTGGGAATGTACAGATTTTCTTGTTTATTTGTTTGTTTTTTAGATTTTTATTTATTTGAGTGAGAGAGAGCATGAGAGGGAAGAAGGTTAGAGGGAGAAGCAGACTCCCCATGGAGCTGGGAGTCTGATGCGGGACTCAATCACAGGACTCCAGGATCATGACCTGAGTCAAAGGAAGTCAGTCACCCAACCAGCTGAGCCACACAGGCACCCAGGAATGTACGGTTTTTAACCAACACTCCAGGGGGGGATCCTGTGATCGGTAATTTGGGAAACACTTATTTTTTCAGTGACATATTGCTGAAAAACAAATCACCCCCCAAATTCATAACTTAAAATAATATTCATGCATTCAGCTCGCAACTCAGCTGGGTGGTTCTTCTGAGCTGGGAAGGACTTACCTGACCTCTCTCAGTTTAGCTCAAGCTTTCATGGTCATAGGGCTGGTCGTCTGGGTGTCACCTGGTCCCGGTTAGCCTTGTAGTGGTTGTTCAGCTGTTTGGTGGGAGCAGTGAGGTGACTGGGCCTAGGATCTCTCAGCAGACGAGTCCAGGCTTGTTCACTTGGTGGCAAGGTTCCCAGCTCCAATGCACAAGCACTTTTCAAGTGTTTTCTTGCATGACTTTCCCTGTCCCACTGGCCAAAGCTCTTCACCTAGCCACACCCAAAGGCAGTATGGAGGACGCTACCAAAGCGTATGGATCTGGCAAGGCAGAGAAAGAGCTGAGACCATTACTATTAACATTCCACCACAACTTACTTGCTTGATTCAATAGTCTGACAAACTCTGAGTTATCCAAAAACATCCTCTTGCCATTAGAGCAGTGAGTGAAACATAATAGCCTCTGACGTTGCGTGCAGGCCTCAGAACTACATGTCCCAACTGCTCTGAAGTGCTCTCCGTGTGTGTTTATTCATTCATTTAATAAACATTATTGTGGGGACATCTGGCTGGCTCAGTCAGCAGAGCATGTGACTCTTATTCTCCAGATCAGGAGTTTGAGCCCCACGTTGAGGACAGAGTTTAATTAAAAAATAATATATACATATTTATTGTGCATCTACCAGTGTCTGGGACTCTTCTAGGCCTTGGGGACACAGCCATCAGCAAATAGTCCGGGTTCCTGTTCTCTCAGGACTTGCATTCTACTGCAGGTGGAACGTTTCAGGAGAGAGAGTAAATGTGTTTGGATCTCCCACACATATCCAGGATGGTGTTTTAAAAAAAGAGAGAGAAAAAGAAAAAGAGGACACCTGGGGAGTATGCTTATTTCCCATTGTCCACCCTTTGTGCTTTCATGAATGTTTGAATATAGGAAAATAATTTGGTTGATTCATAGTTCCAAATATTTGAATGCCAGCAAGCAGATGTAAAGCTCTATAGGACATAAGAACTTCCAACTTGTAATCTTGATAAAAGACACACGGATTTGTCTCTCACCTCTTTCACATTTTCTGCAAGGTTTTGTGGCTAAAACTTTTGGCCCCCTTGCTGCCCCAGGGAGAGCCCCTGATCTTCACAGTTCAGAGGGCACCGGAGGGTCATATACAGCTAAATAGTGATGGATGTCTAGGATTGACATTTTCTTTGGGCACTTCTTTCTTTTTTACTATTGTGTGTGTTTGGTCCTGTGGGAGTAGAATGGATCTCAGTATTTTCAGAGTAGCACTAGTTTGTTGGAAAGGTTGATTTTTATAGACTAAAAGTGATATCAGCTTAATGTCCAGCCAGTGGTTCATAGGTGCTGGGACACTCGGTTCTAAGTAATGTTGCCAAAGAAAATTCACGGTATACACAAGAACTTTCTCTGGGTAGCAGCCGAGCTTCATGTTTCTGTATACTGAGACATTACAGAGGAAGGGAAGCAGACGATTACCTATGGAAGGGTTCAAAGCATGCACTTCAGAGTCAGATGTATCTGTTATTAGCATTGACCTTGGGCAAAAGAGTTAACGTCTTTGAGACTCAGTTTGTTTGTCTATAAAACGGGATAATGATACTAACTAACCCATGAAATTTGAAATGTTTAAGATTGCATATGGACGCCTCAGCACAGTAGATGTAGTAGGCACTTGGTAAGAATACTAGCTAAAGGCCGTTATCTTAATAAATGCTGTTATGATCTATACTTCCATCACTACAAAAAGTGCCTTTGACCGCCACGGTGTCAGTGCCAGAAATTAAGCTCCAGGGGAGGTGGTCTTTGAACCATCCTAGCACCATTTCAAGTGAAGACAAAGATCTTTATGGAACTGAAGCTTGCTGTTTATTCGTAGCCAGTCAGGGATTCCTTTTTAGGCTATTGCCCATTATTTGAGCAATTTTTCAGTGGCTTGGAGTCCCCATAGAAGCAATCCCAAATCAATCTTTTCTCAACAACAACAACCAGCACTTCAAATGCTAGCACCTTGCCTGGAATGATATTAGGGTTGCTAGAGGAAACCCCCCCAAAACATCTCCTGGGTAGTTTTCCACAGACTTTCTGGAAGAGCGCACTATGAAAATGTGAATTTATTCAATCTCGTGTTTTCCGTTTTGGGCTAAGATGAAAGTAGCAGCTGGACCCAGTGGGAGTTTGGTTGGGAGTCGACTTTGATGGATGGGAATGGAGTTTTCTGTAGTAAGAGAAGGGACAAATAATTTTGGATCATAGGTAGAGGAACAATGCAATCTGTATTTTCTGGAACAATGTGACTTTGTCATAAATATGAGATACCAGGGACACGGTTAGATGCTACCTCTGGGTAGCTGGGGTGGGGATTGCAGGGGGTGTGTGCTGGGGAGAAAGCAGGGGAATAAAGAAGTCAGGGGTAGGAAAGGGATCCAGAGAGGAAATGAATGAGGGTAAAAGACCAATTTTTAGACTGAGTTCTGTGAGCAACATGAACTGTAATGCATTGGGAGAAATACCATCTTCCCAGCCTCCCCCATGTGACGGAAACTGCCTAGATTTATTTCCTTCTATGGCTATATTTCTCTCCTCACTTTAGTCTCGCCTCCTACCTTGTTCTAGGTGATCTTTTTCCCCCCTGAGAAAATAATAATTCTATCACTGTGGAAATTGAGGTGCCTTCAAGTTTCTTACTAGTCTTAGAGTATTTTGTTAGGACAAATTGCCAATTTCCTCTTTTATGGAAAGTACTAAAATCACTTTTTTTTTTAAATAGGATGACCTCGATCCTTTCCCATTTGCTATTCCTTCTAATTTCTAGACGAGCTAGAAAAAATTGAATTGAAGGGGTTGTCAGCCTGTGGCAATAGCCACATCGACAGCTCAAAATGTTTGCTCTGAGAGTCCTTGAAGCAGAGTCCTTGGGCTTTTCTACCAGTGACCATCCATGAAGTGACAGTACTATGGACACAGAGCTTCATTATATCTGTTTTATCTAAGGACAAGCATAGAGCTTGGTCTACAATCAGTGCTCAATAGATATTTATTCATTGATTAGAGAGCTTATCTATGATGTAAACAATAATCATGCAAGATACAGCTGAAACCACTGGGGTTAATGCTTCCCAACCAGTGGATCTAGGCAGCTCTGCTCCAGGTGACATCTCCCTCATTCCCTGGAGCACTCTCCTGCAGCCTGAGTCACTGCATTTAAATCGTGGGGCCCATGGTCTCCACCCTAGGAAGCCAGGAGACTCCATGCGTGTCAGTCATCTGAACCATGGTTCCAGGACACCTGGGCATTCTGGATCAAACGCCCGGCCCGTTTCTCCTTAAATTTGTCAAAGAGAACACTCTAATTAGTTTGGAGATGGAAATTCTCAGACTATTTCTGAAAGCAACTACCACCTGGAGACGAGTTGATTTAGTTCACCAGTTCTCCTAAAAACGATGTTTGAAGGGCAAGTTGAGATGCCTCTCTGTTGCCCCAAGAAATCTGCATGTCGTTCAGCTGTTGAGGACCCTCAACAGGCAGAAAGTTCTTCATCCCCTGATGGTTCAGTGCAGATAAGAAACTTTGATCATTTTCCTTGAATTCTGAAGCAACTGCTGTTGGCCTCTTTGAAGCAGGGAACAGAACGCCCTAGCACTTTCTGGCTGGTAAGGGACTCCTTGCTGGGAATAAGCTCTGGATTTTTATATATATATATATAATTTTTTTTTTTTAAAGCAACCTCTACACCCACCATGTGGCTCTAACTCACAACCCCAAGATCAGCAGTCACAGGCTCCACTGACTGAGCCAGCCAGGCACCCCAGCTCTAGCCTTCTTTTAAGGGTGAGACATGGCTGGCGTGGGACATTATGAGAAGCCCTCACTGGGGCAGCAGCGTTTAGAGCAATGAGAGCTTTTCTGGTGGGAGCCACTGACTCCCCAAGCAGAAATAAGGGATGGAAAACATTTTTGTTTTATGTGTCTTGGTTTCTTTCTTCTGTACAAGGTCGCCCAAACATCCAAACAGGAGTGGAGTCTTAGGGACACTCAAGTATCATTGTAGAGGCAGCCCCTGGAGTCACAGGACACAGTTTCACTGTCGAGGGATAGAAAAAACATGAGAAGTATTCTCCGGGGATACGGCCCAGGTATTTTTGTTTTTTAGCAGATACCCCAAATGATTCTAAAGCCCAACGGGTTTGGGAATAACTGTTTCTGAGAGCAACCTCCCACGTGTAGTTTACATAGTTGGACCTCAGATGACTTGTACCTGTTTTCTTTTTATTTCCTATATAAGCGTCTTCTATTTTCACCTTTTATATTGTGCATATGTAGTATACCATACAACATAATTCTTTTGTGTATAGTTACTCTATACTGTATTATCATTTTGTAATATAGTGGGAATGATGACATAGTAACTGTGTATAAGGACGGCTTATCATATACAAGATATTGTTCCAAGAGTTTTAAATGCATTATCACCATTAATTCTCACAATTATTATTTGAAAGAGGTGGTATTATCATCACCATTTTATTTCTTTAATAACATCTTTATTGAGATACAATTCACATATCACACAGTTGGCCCAATTAAAGTATGTGATTCAATTTTTTTTTTTTTTAAAGTAAGCTCTAGGCCAAATGTGGGTCTTGAACTCACAACCTTGAGAGTGAGAGATGCATGTTCTACCGACTAAGCCAGCCAGGTGCCCCATCACTATTTTATAGATCAGAAAAGAGAGACACAAAAAAAGCTAAGGTATTTGCCATAGATCTTATAGCTCGCAAGTGGTGGGCTGGGATTTACCTCTGACCTGGTGATTCTGGTGCCCGAGACTTTTTGTTTTTTTGGTAGAGTTGACAAACAATTACATTATTTGCGGATGTGCAGCTTAGTGATTTGACAACTTTTAACAACCACACTGTGCTAATCAAAGTGACCAAGAGCTTTTGGAAATTTGGAGAGAATTGCATCATCCCTAGGCAGCAGAAGTATAAGACTCTAGAAGAGAGAGAAAGGCCTTCTCTGTGGAAGTGATGGTTGGTAGTTTCTTGGGCCTTAGATACACATAGACCATCTATCTGTGGCCAGGAGCATACTTCGTTGATTGACGCCTAAGGACTTTGCAGAACCCCAGCAACCTGACTGCGATGGGTGTGGAAGCCGCAGGAAACCCAGATGAGCTCTGCTCTGAGAATGAGAAAGGAACATCAGTATGAAGCTGCTCTTGCTCTCCAGCCAGCTGGGACCTTCTCTTCATTGGGAAGCCCATGGACACTGTGAGCAATTGGAAGGGCTTTTATAAGTCTAGCCTAGGGCTTTTCATCTCAGGTTCCAGAAGACCATGGGTTGATTAGAAGAGGTTTTTTGTGTGTGTGGTTTTTTTTTTTTTCCAAATAATTTTATTTATTTATTTATTTGACAGAGATCACAAGTAGGCAGAGAGGCAGGCGGGGGCCAGAGAAGCAGGCTCCCTGCTGAGCAGACAGCCTGTTACAGGACTTGATTCCAGGACCCTGAGATCATGACCTGAGTCGAAGGCAGAGGCTTAACCCACTGTGCCACCCAAGCGCCCTGATTGGAAGAGTTTTTAATAAAGGGATCTAATGAGGAGGATATAAAAATGAAGAAAAAATGGTCCCTTTCCCAAGAATCTCGCAGTTGGAGCGGTGGACACTAACAGGAAACCAGCACCAGTTTCATGTGATGTTTCCATAGACATACTGGAGAGTTGGCCTGTTATCAGTGAGGCCAGAGCCCTTCAAACCTCTTAGGGATGGGACAGTCAAGTCCAAGAAAATCCCCTAAAGGGACCTTCTATTACCATTCATTGTCATGAAAGATTGACAGTTGTCCTGGTTGATGTGGAGTGTATCCCAGGCAAAGGGAGCAGTGTGTAACAGGACATAAGGTGAAGGTAGCCCCACATCCCTTAGGTGCCTCATGAACAACCAAAACTAGCCAACAGGTTGCCGAAGGACTCTTACGTACTCTTTGATGGAGTGCTCAGACCTAGATCTATACCCCAAAGCCTGGGTCCGTGTGTCAGCACGAAGTCAGAGTCCCTGTTTCTTAGGCTCCTGTAATTCTGTATGTAATCTCATAGTTATATCCCCTGGAAGGTGGATGATGGTAAAAACCATTTAGTACCTTTTGCAAAACTAGAATTGCCAAGGAGGAAAGAAGCTAATATTTCTCGAGCAGTGACTACTAGGCAAAGTGCCTTTTGGGTGGTTAGGATTTTTTTTGATGGGGGAACAAGGCTGGTATTTGCTGCCTTTACCAGCAACTTGTTCATCAAGCTGTAGCAGCTTGCCTTATCACTGAGAAACCTCCTCTTTTAACCGGAGAGGTGTCACGACTTGTCTTCCCCTGAGTTCTATTTACATTTGGAAGCATCTCCTTCCTCCAGGAGAAGCATCACTAAAATCCTCACGCTACATCACATTTCCCAGCTGCCACTCATCCCTTAGGGGCTATTAACATTTATTTACATCGACATGGTGGCTCACCACCTTAAGTGAAAGGATAAACAATGAATGTCCCAGCTTGTGGCAGCAGGCTGGCCTTTCTGGGACACCATTAGGACTTGTCCTAGAGAGGGCTGTGCAACATGACTGCTCAGCCCCAACCTTAACTAATTATTCAATCAACGATTTGGCAGGTCAGTCAATGGGAAACGATGTACAGTCGGCTGAAATTGATCACACTTCATTTCCCATCAATTGTCAAGCCAAATTGTGGATAAAGTCATAAGTAAAGGATCATTGCCTGTCATTCCTGGGACCGAAGTGTTTCCCTATCCCTTCTATTTCCTTAGACCCCAGGCTGATCAATAAAAGCAAGTATTCTGCTCTTACAGAAGGACCCAGAATAGAATGGTTCCCACCTTCTGAGATGCATGGGGAGGGGAGAGTGTTTGCTATTTCATAATTGATGCGGCTGTGCCATATAATCCGCTAACCTTGTCAGGCAGCTCGGCTGTGGAGGCTGGATTTTAAATCCCATGATCCATTATGCATCACTTACTTCCACATCTATCACTGTTCCATCGGCCGAATGACAGGATTCCCCATCAGGGCCTCTGATTGTGTGGGACCCTTCAACGCTATGCGTATGGAAAGGCCTGTGGAACTTCACACTTGGGTGATTTACAGGCAATTAGCAGGAGGCAGTGGCAGATTTAGTGTAGCTTTCCCGAAAGTTAGGAATAAAGGATATAAGCAGGCAGACTACCACCCTCCTAAAAGGCTCGGAATGATCCAAGCAATGAATTCTGTGACTCTAGCCACTGCCTTCTCAGAAGATGTTGTAAAAATAGGATGTGCTCTTGACTTAGGTGATGGGCTGCTTCCAGAAGTCGCCACTGGCCCAGCTGGATAGACACCCACTGGCCGGGCCACGGAGAGAGCAGGGCCACACACTCAGATTCACGTGTGCCCCTGCCACTGCCCCCAAACCGCCGACCTCCTTCCTTGCGCTGTGGGGAATGATGGATCCTCAGGTGGAGAAGGCCTCTGGGACCTGCGTGTCAGCCACCAGAAAACAACCGGGATGGAATTTTCTGAGAAACATGGCCATGTGCAGAAATTATCACATGTTCCTCACAATGATTTGTGAAGTGGAAATTGTGGAGTTTTTCAATCTTGATTTCACGGCTTAGAAAACTAAGGTTTAGAAACTTGAGCGACCCTCCTTCATGTGTGGCTACTTAATAACAGCTGGGTTTAGACTCCAGGTCTCTAGGGCAACATACGTTTCTCTACATAATAGTTTCTCAGTCAGTGGATTTCAATGTACTAATGTTCTCACACATCTATGCACAAGAACAATTCTCTTGTTCACCCAGCAAATACGTGTGGAGAGCTCACCATGTACCACCTCAAAGAGCTCGCAGTCTAAGGAGAGAGAGGGCAGCAAGCATCAAATTGATGCAGAATGGACCCTACGGAAGTGGTTGAAGAGTGGGTGCTTGGGGAGGACAGAAGGGTGCTTATTTCAGTCTTAGGTGTGGTCTAACAGAGTTTCTTCTGAGGTAATTGTGTAAAGCCTCAAGGATGGGAAATGGTGTAAGGCTTCAAAGAACCAAGCTGAAAGGACTTTGTAGAAAGAGGGAACAGTATATGCAAAGCTTCAGAGGCCACAGCATTTGCAAAGCTCCAGAGGCAAGACAGAACTTAATGGGCAGATGGTTGGAACTTAGAAAACTGTTTGGGAAAGGGAAAAGGTGGCCTGGAGAGGATTCCATCCTATTCACAGAGGAAGTTGTAAGCTTGTAACTGGCTGTTTCCACAGAGCCAGTCTTCTGAGCATCCCTGAAGGCAGGGGTTCAGACTCAACCCTAGCCAAGTCCTTGTCCTCCTCCTCCTCCTCCTCTCCAGGAGGAAAGATGATTGACTTTTAGTCATCACCAAGCATTTCTGGAATGGCTACAGCATAGGTAATGCCTCTGTCTCAAAGTACACAGTAGTAACTCCTCACTCAAACATCCCCCGCACCCCTGGAAAAAGGCTCTGTACACTTAGTGATTTTCTGAAGGTCACTTGCTTCTAGTTGAGGCAGAGGCTGAGGTTGCCGCCAGCCTTCTGGTCCCATCTGCGTTCCAGTGTTACTTAAACATTCCCTTTGGCTCCCTTGTATGTCAGCCTTTCCACTCAAACTCACTGGGATGCACCCTCTTTTCATTATACTATTTTCTTTTTCAAATAGTTTCATATTGGAGAAGACAATGCCATTCCCAAGCCTTTGAAGTGCCCTCCGTGCACAGAAGGGGGGTGGAATATTGCACTGAAATTGGGAGTTCCAGCAACTTCTTCCATGTTTCCTTTTTTTTTTTTTCAGTGTTTCAAGATTCATTGTTTATGTACCACACCGTTTTTAATTGAATATAAGTAATAAGCTCAGAATTGTTTCAAAAATAATGTGAGTCATCGTGAAGACTTCTTATTTCTGACTTTCGTGAGCAACTGTAAAGAAGGAAAATTGGCAATGACATGAATGGGACATTATGGACTACGAGTCTGGGTACAGCATCCAAAAAAAAAGAGAGAGGCTGGGCCTTCTTGTAAGTCAGAGAGCATCCAGGGAACTCGCAGGCCTGGTCCTAGCTTGTGTGTTGCAGACTGTACCCAGGAACAGGCAAAAAGCAAGCGGAGCGGAGACCTCTGCGCTCCCACCCAAGCAGTCCCCGGGGCGGCGCTTGTCCCGAGGGTTGCTCTCCACGTACATGACGTCAGTTTCTATTTCCTTCAGCATCACAACGTCAATGAAGTAGAACAGCGGATGTTTCCACAAGATATCAAGTGACAGAGAGTCTTATTCTCTCTTGACTGGCCAAGAGAGCTAGTAGCTATCTAGTCGTATAGGTTTAGGGGGTACAAATAGAGACGTCTCAAGGAGCCAGGCAGGAGCTGTAAATACAAGACTGGCCTCGCGAGTGCCAAGGGCACAAGGGCAGATGGATGCCCTCCCCACACCACAGGGCTGCTGCTCCGCTCCCCTTGACTGGGATTATAAGGGAACAGGGACCTGGTGACCCAGATGTTCTACATTTTCGAGGAAAGCTAAAATTCTGGGTTTTGCGTGTTTCTTTTATATTTTTAAATTGGAAAGCTCCTGATATTGAATTGCTGCAACCCTTGTCTTGTATCCTTAGCTAGGAGGAGGAAAAATGATCGTTCACTGCTTATTACTGAAAGTTCCTCCACAGGACTTCGTAGTATTTGTAAATCTCAGTAGTATGAAAAGAGTATAATGTGAGATAAGAATTTGGTATTAAATACTAAAAACAAGGCTTGTTCAAAATGTGGGAGCTATATTGAGGAGCTAATACGGCGAGAGAAGTAGAGTGGAAAAGAAGCAGAGCGAAAGAGCACGGGGTATGGAATAAGAATTTCTGAGTCTCAGTGCGTCCACGGACAAGGGCTGTGGTCGGTCCTGCCTCAGTTTCCTCAGCTGTAAAGCCAAAGATTTGATTCGGTTTCTACCTGAGCACTCTTCTAACCATAACCTGGTGACCCACCTCCCCACCCCCTTCCAATGAAATCCGTATGGCACCCCTTCAAGGATCCCCTTTCAGCCCTCGGCAGTTTGGGTTTCATTCTGAATTAGTGTTCTCTTCCGTGATGTAGTGCTGGAAGAAGAAGAAGAGTCTGTCACACCAGGGCTGCAGAGAATATTAGAAACACAAAGGGCGACAACTATCATATGATCTCCCTGATATGAGGAAGTGGTGATGCAACATGGGGGCTTAAGTGGGTAGAAGAAGAATCAATGAAACAAGATGGAATTGGGAGGGAGACAAACCATAAGTGACTCTTAATCTCACAAAACAAACTGAGGGTTGCTGGGGGGAGGGGGTTTGGGAGAAGGGGGTGGGATTATGGACATTGGGGAGGGTATGTGCTTTGGTGAGTGCTGTGAAGTGTGTAAACCTGGTGATTCACAGACCTGTACCCCTGGGGATAAAAATATACATTTATAAAAAATAAAAAATTAAAAAAAAAAAAAGAAAGAAAGAAACACAAAGGGCAGAAGGAGAGTTCCAGAAAGAGCCACTCTCATTCTCTTGCCTCAGTATCTCATCTATTCTGTCCTGCCAGGTCTAGTCATTTAACAGATGATCATTAGACTTCTTATCCCCGATGAAGAATCCTAACGACCCTTAAGGGTTCAGAATCCTACCAGCGGTGATGGTCTGCGGGCTGCTGAGTACACGGAGGGCGCAGAAGCAGCTACAAACGTTTGTATTCCTCCCAACGACCCCAAGCGATAGGTTTCTAGAGAACTGTTACTGTGCTCACTCCACAGATGGAGGAATGGCGTCTTCGAGAGGAAAAATCATTTGTGCAGAACATGGTGAGGAGGAAACAGTCCAGCAGGGACTCCGCCTCCAAAGCCCCAGACCTGAATCACGCCCGAGAGGCCAAGTCCTGAGCTGCAGCTTTCGGGCTCCTGGAATCAGGCTTCGGCTCAGATCCAGCCTCTGCCTCTGGCTGAGCGGCTATGGGAAAGTAATTTAATTCCTTTCAAGCCTCACTTTTCCGATGTGTGATGAGGAAGAATTAAAGGACCTGCCCCACGTTTTGAGGATCAAGTGAGCTAGATAAGACACATCAGGTACTTGTGAGCATTCGATAAACGGTAGTGATTCTTGCGATTGGTCCATGGTTATGCTCTATTGTCTTCTTTCTCACTGAGCAGGCAGAACAGGCTGCAAACTTTACCCATCGCATCAAATTGAAAACAAGCATGGAAATAACAGAACAGATGAACATGACGTTTCCCCAGGAGCGAGAAAAGAACTTGAGGGGTTCCCACAGAGCCCCTTCGCCCTGCCTACTGGAACTTTTGGTTCCTTGAAGCCTGGGGAAGCAGTGAAACCTCACAAACTCCCTTGAGCTTCTGGAAAGGAAAACAATGCTCTCTCTGCTCACACTGTCCCATTGTTAAGCAATCACACTCTTTGAAGACTGGGCCACAGGAGAATATGCCCAGATCTTCCCAAAGGCAGATTTGGGAAGATTTGTTCTGGGCAGAAGTATTAAATGTCCCCCACGGCTCAGTGGCGTGGTGTCCCTTCTCTAGATAAAATTCGAGGAGGGAGAAAGAGGCCATCTCCAAGCAGTAGGGGCAAGCTGCTTTGTTGTCACTGCAGAAGTGCCTTGGGTCCCAGGCACGGCCCAACCACATATGCTTTAGTCACCATACTGTGGTGTGGGTTTACAAAGTCCTGTGAGTTCTCCCTGAGGGCCTGCACCTTCAGAGCCAAGGGGTGGAGAGAACGGAGAACATGTTCCCACTTCATGTTAATTCCAACTTCTGCCAGACTTCGTAAATAGATCTGCATGCTCGAGAAGGCACGCCTGGATCCTTTGTTTACAACCATCTGAGGTTCCTGAAAGTTCTTGCCCCTTCACAACTGCAGTGCTGTAGGAGGCTAGCTCCTTCTGCTACAAAGACCCACCTTGGATGTGCCTGCAGTCCTGGGACGTGATTAAAAATACGTGTCTGTCACATGGAGAAACTGATATTTTGCCAACAGTTCTGGAATGTAGGAGTGGCTTGTGTGTCCTTTCCCGTCTTTTACTTTAAACTGGCCTGAAAATGAAAAAGTCTCAGACCACAGACATCAGACTGTGTTTCCAACACAACACTGAAGCAAAAAATCAGATTGTATTCTACAAGGAAACCCCTTAGATTGCGTGATACAGTCCAAACAGTGCAAAGAATGGAGCTAAGAATCCATATTATTTTGATGATGAGGAAAACTTTAATTGTACTAATCACATGGAGCAACGGCCTTTGAAGTCTGAACTGTAAATCTGAGATGCTCTTTCAACAGCAGATTCTCCTCATGAGCTATTTGAAGTTGACAGGGGTGCTTTAGAGGGGATCCTCCTGTTGAATGGATACAGTGTGTCTCAAATGTGGTTCTGAGAGGGAGCCCAGGCTGTGGTCTGGCCCTCATGAGGCAGTTCCCCTGTATATGCAGCTTCTTCCTCCTTCCTTCCTCCTTCCTTCCTCCTTCCTTCCTCTTTTAGCTTGGGAGGCAGCAGGCAATGCTGTTGACGCCATGCCTCTGAGGAAACGTATCTATAACAACCTACTCAAAAGTTGGTGTAAAACCCCAAGAATCACTTATTAGTATTATCTCTCAGTCTTGAGGGTTGACTAGATCAAACGAGGCTGGTCTCCCCCAAGGTCGCTTACGTGACTCATAGGGTTGCAGTCAGAGAGAGGCTGGGGCTGGGATCCCAGCTGTTGGCTGGGCCCTCACATAGAGCTGTTGGCCAGAGCACCTGCAAATGGCCCTTTTCTGTGGCCTGAGCTTTTGAGTTCCAGCATTAAGCATCCCAAGACAGAGCCAGGACGAAGGCATATCACCATTTCTAATCCAGCTTTCGGAGTCCCACAGTGACACTTTCCAGTGCATTCCATTCACGGGTGATGAGGCACTCGGGTCAGCCCATAGTTCGGGCTGATTAAAGAGAATTAGATTGTGCCTCTTGATAAGAGGAGTGTCAGCAAATTCCAGGATAAGAAAAACTTTCCATCGGTCTTTTTTTTTAAAGTTTTCAGACCAGCCTCCCTTTTCAAAAGTAGTCATACTTGTCTCCATCCCCCACTCATGCACTCATGTCTGGACTAGTAGCAGCTCAAAGAAGTCCACAGAATCCAGCAACCCAATTGGCGGGGCATATGGTGAATGCTGCTTTGCTCTTTTCCAAGAGCCCTTTCAGAAGCCTCTGAAATAAGCCAATGACTCTCAAGTAGGACGCGGAAGACTCCCGTGTGGGAATGACTTCATTCCCTTTCGGTGCTACCATGCCCAGAGTCCGGCTGCTGGGTGTGCTCTGGAAATCTCCTCCTGCTCTCTCCAAGCTCAGCTTTCAGAGATAACCATTGTCTGAGAACCCGCATTGCTCACATGAGCCTTTGTCCTGGACAACAGCCCCTGTTCATCAATATGATACATTGCCCCCTGATTTTCTCCTTCTGTCTTTCTTTCGGGATATTCCTTTCTCCTCTCTGATTGCTTTTTCTTCTTAGACCATTACTCTACTTGATAGTGCCAGGTTATCATTGGATCCCATCTCTGTCTCCAATAAGCCTGTGATTGATACTAATCTTCCTCCTGGGACACATTTTATAGGATGCACAGTGGAAACCACTCTCTAAATCTTAGCTTTATATGTGCTGACAATTTACAAGGTTGCACCTCACACTCGTCTCAGGAGGCTTAAGGGGAAATTTGAGAACTGTGTAATCAGACCTCCTAATAAGAACAGAAATGCCTTTCTTACACAGACATGGTCATGCCAGTCAGTAGCCAGTGCTACACCCCTCTTTGCCTATTTAAATTTTATTTTTTTCTCTAGCCAACAAGATGGACATCTAGTGCCATCTGGGACATGTCCAGTTCCTAGAAACCCAGCATGCGTTCTTCCGAGGAGAGTGGTATTTTAATCACTCTAATAAAAGCTTTCCCTTGCCATCAATTCCATAAAAACAGAAAATTAGGGTGGTTGCAAACACCTCACTGAGGAAAAGCTTTGCTATATAATGTAACTGTACCTCTCCCAGGAAGAGAGATTTACAGACACAGCATAGGGCCCTCTCCCACAGACACAGGCTTGAGCTAGAACTTTATTCTTGTAGACCCGAGAAAGTGTTCTATAGAAAGTGTTGACTTCCCCTGTGGACTTTGTACCCCTGAAGCGTGCAGGCCAAGGAAGCCAGTGTAAGGCAGTGTTTACTTGCAACACTATTAGATTCCTCATGTTCTTCAAATGACTGCCAACATCCAGAAAACAGAGCTACCTCGGGACTCAGAGCTTTTGAGCAACCCAGGCTGGCTGCATGATTTGTTCATTAGTTTACAGGAAACTCAAGGAAGGATGCTTCTGTCTCTTTAACTTCAGTGTGCTCACACTGGGGACCAGTAAAAGGAATCGTGATGAAAACTGGGTTTGTTTTCTGTTGCAGCTTAAAGAGTCAGACTCCGGGCGGGTGCCTGGGTGCCCCAGTTAGTTGAGCATCCAACTGTTAGTTTCAGCTCAGGTCATGATCTCAGGGTCTTGGGATGGAGCCCCACATCAGGGCTCCCTGCTCAGTGGGGAGTCTGCTTGAGATTCTCTCTCCCTCTGCCCCTTCCCCTCTCCAGCGCATGCACACATGTGATTGTGTGTGTGTGTGCACACATGCGTGTGCACATATGAACTCTCTCTATCCCTCTCTCAAATAAATAATCTTAAAAAAAAATCTAAAAAAGAAGGAGAAAATAAAGATACGAAAATGTTCTTCCAAGTAGTTGGATTTTACCTCCTATCCTGTAATGTCAGTCCTATGGATTACCCCGTTTAGAAGAGAGGTATCTCACAGCCTTTCCGGTTTTCTTCCTCCTACATCTGTACTCTTTCTGAATCAATATTTCTGGGCACATTGAGTGTTCTGGGCTAACTCACCCCAAATCTGCATGTTGAAGTCTTTACCCCCAGGACCTCAGAAGGACTATCTGGAGATAGGGCATTTAAAGAGGTAATTATATTAGAATGAGGTCTTCAGGGTGGGCCCTAAATCAATCCGACCTATGTTCTTAGAAGAAGAGGAAATTAGGACCCAGACAACACGGAACTAGAGACAACCACGTGAGGACACAGTGAGAAGGAGGCCATCTGTAAGCAAAGGTGAGAAGCCTCAGAAGAAACCAAATGTGCAGACACGTTATCATAGACTTCCTGTCTCCAAAATGGTGAGGACATGAACTACGGCTGTGGCAGTTCCCCAGTCTGTGGCATCTCACTACGGCAATCCCAGCCAATGGGTACTGGGGTAGCTTCTCCTGTGTGTAGCTGGAACTCATTTTTCTGGGTAAGTAACTAAGAGCGCCTTGCATCGTGTGGGTACAGCTCCATGCAAGGTGACAGCGGCCCAGTTCCCTGATGTAGCGAGAGTTAAGGCTGTGGCAATCCTTATTTTCAGGGTGCCAAGATGAAGCTGGAGAGGGAAACAACAGAGAAAGTGTCCAACATGAGCGGAACCCAGCTTCGATGCGTACAGAGATGACTGGGCATGTAAAAGGCAGCCTGAGGGTTCCGGGATGGCTGTGCGTGGGGGTCGGGATAAGCAGGGAAGTAGAAAACTGCAAAAATCAGAAGAGGGAACTAGTCCGTGCGAAATCCACTTGTTAACTGGCGCTGGAAGAGGTTAGGCTCCCACCTCCCACAGCGTCTGGGAGATAGGGGTCTTCAAAGGTTGGCTGAAGCAAACAGCAAATGCTCTTGGCAGCCTTGAGATCTCTCAGGCACTTGGAGGGGAACCCGGCCATGTCAGGGATGCAGGCTTGAGCTGTTAGAAACTGTGTTTGTTCATCTTTATAGGCCAAGGTTGACAGGCCTGGTGGAGAAAGAGGCTCAGAGGAGGCTGGCTAGCATCTGATCCAGGAGAGAATCTTCAACAAGAGCCCCTAGAATCAGACTGGCCCTAGGTGCTGGCACGTGCTGTTTAAGCCCCCCCCCCCGGCACAGGCTCCTGGGGAGATGCATGAAAAGTAACCCGGAAAAAAAAAAAAAAAAAAAGAAAGAAAGAAAAGTAACCAGAGGCCCCTGCGGACATAGCAGCTTTCAGTATTGGAGCACAGGGCCTGTTCTGAACTGTGGGGTGACACTCGGCTGGGGGTGGGGGGTGCTCCACAAAAGTGGACCTGAAATCCGGGGCAGGCTCAGAACTCATGGCAGTGAAGGAGACAGGAGCCTTCAACGTTAGAATTTAGGGTTGGTGACCTTTCCGTACTCGCTGCGCTTTATTATGCCGTGTTCACACAGCACAGGCAGAGAAGCAAGAGGCCGAGCAGGGGGGTATGGCTGAATTGAGACATGGCAGAGACAACCAGAAAAGCGTGAGCTGTAAAGCAGGTGGGAAGTTTTTTAAAGATGGGAGTCATCTGGGTCCCCTAGGCAGGCGTCCTGTATTAACGCTGACCGAACTACAGCCAATTTGTGTAAAGGGGTCGCCGTCCGGGGTTCCAGGTCTAGGGGAGCCCAGGCATCCAGCTGCGGCCCAACCCAAGGCAGAGAGGAAGGGACTGTTTGGTTCCGGTGGGCCTGGCAGCTTGGGAGCTTCCCGAAAGCGGGGACCACATCACGATGCTGACACCCCAAGCCCAGCCTGGATTAGTGTCCCCAGAAAATATTCTCATAATGGCCTGTGCTTTTCTCTCATGGCATTTATTTCAGTTATAACTATGTATTTGTGCAATTATCTGACCCCTGTTTTCCCCGCTAAACCATATGTTTTATGAAGGCAGAAACGATGGCTATTTCACTTTCCATTGACTTCACGGTGCCTGATACGGTTCTAACGTGCAAGGGTTGGAGCTCAAGAAATACTTGTTCAGTGAATGAATGAACCCATGCATGTTGATGCCCCCAAGCTGTCAGAGTCTCACCTCTGGTATGGAACTCTGTGGGATGCATGGAAGGTGAAGGGCAGGATGTAGCATCCTCCCCGGGTTAGATGAGAAGCCCGTGCCCTCGACTGGCCTCAGGGTGTGAGATAACAGGTGCCCCAGTGTGGGATGGGAAGAGTGTGTCCCTCTGGAAGGCCAAGAAAATCTCAGTGGCGGAGTCGGATTTTGGGGATTTCAGAAAAGCCTTTGACATGTGAGACCCCAAAACTCTGTACCGGCAGGTCATCTCCCCGGCCCCTCTGCCCTTTCTACTTCTGAATCCTTCCTCCGGCCCCCAGCTCCTCGTGGATTCTGTTTGTCCTTGGCATAAACATTATAGGCACTGAGGATTTACTGAAAAAGCCCCACCAAAGATTCTGAAATCTCCCCCCTGTCCCCACACACAGATCTCACTCCAAGGATGCTAAAATGCCTGACCGTCCAGCACACTCACTCCTTTGCCTTAAGGAATTAAAGAGATTACAACTGAACTTTTGTACTCCCGACATAATTTACTTTGTGAGAATCAGCTTTCTCTGGGCACCTGGAACAGTCTTGAGGAAAACAGGTCATGGACTAGATGGATTCTAACTAGGAAATGTGGTTAAGAAGATCTGGAACACGGGGTCCTTCTGCAGCCACAGTGACATCCTTGGGTAGCCAGGAGGGAGACGGCTTGAGTGTGCTGGTTATGCGCTAGGGTGCAGAAGGGGGAGACGGTTGCAGGACGTGATGCAAGCAATGTAAGTAATAGGAAAAGCCCGAGGACAGAGAGGTCAGCCAGTTCCCAGCTCCGTGCTCTTTGTAAGATCACTGGCCCCTCCCTCATGCCTGTCTCCTGACTCAAGGCAGGGGTCTCCTCTCTGACTACAGAGCCTGGGCTGCCTTACTGGCCTCAGCGTCTGGTAAATAGTAAACATGTAAATACAGGTAGACGGGCTCAGTCTCCTTTCATGAGCTCATTTCCAGAGGGAGGCGGGCACCTGCTCAAACTATTTTCAGGAAAGAATATTATTCCCTAAGATTTTCTCTTAATAGACGGCGTTGCATAATGGAAAGGAAACTGGGCTGGAGGTTTAAACGCGATTTCTCTTCCCTGCATTGACACTGACTCACTGTGCGACCTTGGTCAAGTTCCTTCACCTCTTGGAGAGACTCTTTCTTTCATGTAAATGTCATGCCACCTTTGACTTGTTTGCTGCCAGTTTCGAAGGAAAAAGCACCCTGGGAAATGTGATTAAGGAGAGGCTCCTGGCCTCTTAGCCAGCGGAGGGGACTTTCATGCTCAGACCTAGGGGAGCACTTTGGATCAGCTCCTCTCATGTTAATTTCCTCCTCCTTCTCACCCACCCCGCTGTCTCCAGATGAGGGCACAGTATGGCAGATTGCATGTAAAACTGCTTTCTGAAAGGCACACCTATGCATCCTGGCCGGGATGCCTTTGTGTGGACCTGGGACTAATTCCAGTGTTGGCACTGGCTTGCAGAGGTGTCGTTGGAAGGGTTTGGGCGGGCTAACATTAGTGCTTTCCAGGGTGGGACACATACAGCCCTGGTTCCAGGTGCCAAGGAACCACATACTTTCCAGGGCTCTCCAAAGTCAGCAGAAAGGGCACAGCACAGCAGGTGTCCGCCCTGGGCCTATTTGACTTATTTATCAGTTTGGTGTCTGCCTCCCCAGCTTGTAGGTAGCTGCCGTGATGGCAGAGACATGTCTAGTTAGCTCACTCTTGTATCCTTAGCATCTCCCTCTGCCCCCCAACCCCTGCTTGTGCTCTTTCTTCCTCTAATAAATAAAATCCTTTAACATTTAAATATATATATATATTATATAATATATATATATTTAAATGTTATTTAAATATTAAATATTTAAATATTATATTATATATATATATATATATATATATATAGTATTTTGTTTTTTGAATGAACGAATGAATGAATGGTAATATGTTTGGTACAAGGCTGTGCTGTAGAACATACTGCTGGAGTCTGGCTCTTGCCCCACAGGCTTCCCCTAAACTGATGGAGAGCAAGGCAGGCAGAGGTCCCAGGCAGCAGGGCAGTGGTTCTGGTAACGGCTGGCTCCAATGTCAATGTTCCCCCAGGGGATGGAAGGGGTAGAGGAAGGAGGGGTGCTGGCCAAGAGTCCCTTCACCTCCATTCCAAAACAGAAACTAAAAAATGTTCATGATACGGAGAAGAATGAGAAAGGGCCAGCTCCTACCGCACAACGGCTAAGGGTCTTTTCATGGTTCTATATTGTAACTAATCCCAAAAGATATATTCCTCGACCTCCAATCACTTACAACAAAAATTTGTGTTGTCTTTTATACTGAAGATGGATTGAAAAGTATTCAGGTTCCTTTATACTTGGGTGTGGCACTTTTGACCCGCTCTCAGAGGACCTGCACTTGGGGACAGAAGTGAAGGTCTACTTCAGTTTCTCTTGGCCTCTTCCGAAGGGTGGAAGCATAAGCTTGAAATGAGTGACCATTAATTGAGCATCTTCTGTGTGTTGGATACTGGAGTAAGCTCTGTGGGTAAGACAACATCCCAAGGAGTTTGTGGGCTAGCAAAGGGCCTTGGCATATAAAGCTGGGTATAATAAGATTGTCGGAATTCAGGTGAGAGACGGTGGAGGGCTGAACAGGGGCATTCCCACTAGGAATGGAGAGAAGGGGCAGAGTTAGGAGAACTTGAGGCTAAGGATAATAAGACTTAATGAGTAATGATTGGTCGAGGCAGAGAAAGAGAGAGAGGGTTAGTATGACTCCCAGGCTTGGGGTTTGGGCAGCGGGGTAGGTCTGGGATCCTCATCACAGGACAGGAAAGGTGGCAGATGTGGGGAGATTGAAGAGTTTAGCTGTAGATGGTTTGAGGGCGAAGCTCCTATGTGCCGTCCAGCGGGAAAAGTCTATCAGGAATTGGACTAATTTCATGCCAGATATCATTTACTGAGTGGGAGAGTTTCACTGTTTTAATATTTTTAAACACCAATATTGTTCTAAAGAACCCTCTCCTCCTTGTTTGGAGACTGATTTATAGTCCTGGCTTCCCTCCAGAGTCTTATCTTTGAAGCAAACATCCCATCAGCCCTGAGTGCAAGTGAAAATGAGCCGAGCCAGAGCAGTGGGGAATACGGTCTGTCTGGCGCTGTATTTACCAGTGCCTTTCTTCAGCGACCCCTGCTCTGGCCCCCTGTGCTGTCAGCTCCCAGCGATATTTATCCTTCCAGCCTCAAATCATTTAACCCTTCTGTAGCCTTTCAAGACAAATCCTGGGCATCTCAGACACCTCTGACACATCTAGGAATAAGCACAGAAGGTGAACATGTCTGTCTCTGCTCAGCCTGGCCAGAGCATCTCTCTCCTTCTCATGCCTTGAAAGCCAAGACAAAGCTTCCTAGTAAAACAGGTCCTCGTGATCAGGTGGTGGGTCAGAATATTTCATGGAAAGTCAGAAAAATTATCAGAGCCTCTCAGAACTTCAGGATACAGATGGTACCCCAACTTATAATGGTTCAACTAACAATTTTTTGACTTTATAGTGGTGTGAGAGCAATATGCATTCATTAGAGACCTTACTTCAATCATCAAATTTTGATCATCTTTCGAGGCCGGCCATATGTGTTACGATGTTCTCTGGGGGTGCTGGGAAGTGGCAGCTCCCAGCCTTCCCCCATGATTGCAAGAAGACACTTACAACCATTCTATACCCAGACAACCATTGTTTTTCACTGTCAGCACAGGATTCAATAAATAAGGTGAGATAGTCGACATTTCACAATAAAACAGGCCTGGTATGAGATGATTTTGCCCAACTGCAGGCTAATGTAAATGTTCTGAGCATGGTTAAGGCAGGTTAGACCAAGTTACAGTGTTTGATAGGTTAGGTGTATTAAATGTATTTTTTTTTAAATGCATTTTTGGCTTGTGGTATTTTCAACTTACAGGGGGTTTATCATTATATTACCCTTTCCTAAGTCAAGGGAGATCTGTGTTTAAAAAAAAAAAAAAAAAAAAAAGATCTTGCCATTCTCTGAGTAGAACTGAAGCTGGAGGAAAACATCATAGTCTTCTGAGCAAATCATGAGTAAATGGAAAAATGAAACCCAATTCTTGCCGCTTTAGAAACTTACATATCCATTCATTCAGCCAACATTTATTAGGCATCTTCTATATTTAATTAAGCCACTTTGTAGGACAGTATGGGACACAACAATGGAAAGTTCCTCTGCCTCCCAAGAAGGCGACACATGACTGGTCACGACTGATGAGGAAGTAATTTGCAGTCACCAATGGCATCGATGGCAAAGAGCAGCCAAGCACCCTGAGCAGACTAGCCCTCCGAGCCCTCACAGTCTTCTGCAGTAGTTTCTATCAGTACCATTATTCTATAGATGAGGAAACTAAGGTACAAGGAAGTTGAGAAATTTGCCAAAGTCAGCAATGGGTAAGTGATGGGATTTGAACTCAAGCAGTTGGAACGAAGGACACTTTGTGAATCAAATGGCCTTGACATGGGACCACGAGTGGTAAGTTAACTTTCAGTGACTAGAGTCATTCCCAAAGGACGCTACTCTGTGGGCAAAGACAAGGAGATGACACTTTTGGATAAATGAGTGATGGTCCTGATTGGGGGAGTTCTTCAAATGGGTCAGTAAAAAATAAGATATGAAGGGTCACTCTGAGAAATGCAGACTTCTCTCTACAGGTAATAGGGAGTTGTGGAAGATCTTTGAGCTGGAGTGATAGGATCAGAGCTGTACTGTGGTTCCTGCGCTCTAGCCACTTAGTAAAATAAGTAGACAAAAAACAAAGGAAGAAGAGGAAGGAAGGAAGGAAGGAAAAGAAGGGAAGGGAAGGAAAAGAAAATTTCCTGGCTGTCTGATAGAGTAATTATAGTTATCCTGCCTACTTTATAAAATGTATAGCTTTCTTTATTCTTGCTCACATAGTCAAGAAAGTGGGAGTTTCTGATATTTCTGATTTAAGCAGCGATTGAAGGACTTGGTCTCCTTTCACTCTTTGGCTTTGCCCTCTTTGACCAGGGACTTCCAGGTTCACTGTGCTGTGTATATCAAGACATCGGGAAGAGAGAGAGAGTGGGGAAGGCACCTGCTTCTTAAGTTCTCCAGTGACCTTCACTCTGATTTCATTGGGAGGCATGTCCCCCCACCGCCAGAGGCATGGGGACAAGGAATGTGGTCCCTGACTGGGCAGGCTTCCATCTATGACTGCCCCGGGAGAAGGAAACATGACTCGTGTCAGAAAGTCTATCGCACGTGAATGCAGAAAGAAAAGCTTATTTACCCGCCAGCAATAACTTCAGAACAGTCTAGCACCTCATTTTGAAGTCTGGTTGAGGAATGAGTCTTATGAACAAATGAGGCTTAAAATAAAATAATATAAGTATAGTCCCTTTTAGCACCAAATCATATTTGTCTAAACTATTCTTGAAGGTTCCAAATTGATTTTATACTTTCTTACATAAGTGAACAAAGCTTAACTTAATTTAAGCTCTTCTTGATGACTTAGGGTCCCCTTTATGAATGTCACTTATTATAATGCAGTGTGTTGTGTACGGATGGCTTTTGAGTGCTAGAAATATTTGTTGCTGCACTGAATGCCTCCAGAATTCTAGGCTGTTCTACTAAATTTTCTCTTTAGTCTTTCTGTCCCCCTAAGAAGTTTTATAGTCACTGTATCATCTCAGCACCTCTAATGTTGGTTTTCCAGTGCTTTCTACATTCTCCTGCCTTTCTTGTTATCTACTAATTCCTCCCCTCTGTAGATTTTCTTTTTCCTCCTCTTGAGACTCTTCAGTTTTCTTTTCTTTGCCAGTCTTCCACTCAACTCTGTCTTGCCTGTTATGGTGGCCAGATCACCCACATACTTAGGACTAAGATTGACCCAAGATACAGGCTGTGCCTTAGAAGCAGTATTACCTGGGGCACCTGGGTATCTCAGTTGGTTAAGTGGCTGCCTTCGGCTCAGGTCATGATCCCAGGGTCCTGGGATCAAGCCCCACATCGGGGTCTCTGCTCAGTGGAGAGCCTGCTTCTCCCTCTCCCTCTGCCTGCTGCTCTGCCTACCTGCTCGCTCTCTCTATCTCTCTGTCAAGTAGAAAAAAAAAAAAAAATTAAAATCTTTAAAAGAAAGAAAGAAAGAAACACTATGACCTTGAGCAATTCAACTTTGAACCTCTCTTACCTCAAATGTAAACCAAGGTGGTAATATATACCTTGCTTTAGAATTAACTGAGATTAATATAATATTAATAATAATAATAATAATATTAAAAGTTGCTTCATAACCATTGGTAACCATCACTGTTGTTATTATGGCATTTCCGGGACCTGATGAGGAAGAGCTGGAACAGAAGGGACATCTCCAGTGAGCAGAGGGCTGAAGCCATGAGTCAGGATCCTGAGTCCCCAGGGAGTCACAGATCTGCTGATATGCCGGAGTGTACTCTAAAGAGAGATCTAATATATATGGATCTAATAATAATACATGGAGACACGAAGAGGACTGCCTAAATATCTTCCCTGGTTCTGTCTGATGTTGCTTTGTTTTTACCAAAAAAGCACCTCTCTCAAAAAAAAAGAATTGAAACGCTCTTAAGCTATCAATGCTATCTGACTTCATCCACTCACGGTTTCTTTTTTTTTTTTTTTAATATTTTATTTATTTATTTGACAGAGAGAGATCGATCACAAGTAGGCAGAGAGGCAGGCAGAGAGAGAAGGGGGAAGCAGGCTCCCCGCTGAGCAGAGAGCCCCATGCGGGGCTCGATCCCAGGACCCTGAGATCATGACCCGAGCCGAAGGCAGAAGCTCAACCCACTGAGCCACCCAGGCGCCCCCACTCACAGTTTCTTGACAAAGCTAGAGGAGGGGTGTGCCTTTGTCTCTCTCACCAGGAACAGCTTTCCTGCCTTCATAGCCCCTGCGCACCGAGCTATAGCCAGAGGAGCAAAGGCAGTTGTGTCCCGGGCAGCCTGCCCAAAAGCTGCCATTACACAGGGAGTAGGTACTGAATAACTATACAGTGAGCGAGCGAAAAGAAGAAAAGGCGATCTTTCACTAATACAAACTAAGTAATTCTGTGGCCCAGAGGATGCATGATGTTCAGCAAATGAAAGCAGGTGGCAAAGTAGCTCCCTAGTGTGTACATCACAGCTAATGTCCATCAGTGGTCAGCAAACGAGTATACTGTGCCAGCATCAATAACCCTCTTAGCTTTGTGCTGTGTTTATTTAACTAATGGCTGCCTTACTAGTAACGCATCATGATGGTGTTTACTGAGCTTGGCAAAGTTAGAAATTATGATTTTGTTTACTCGTGTGTTTCCAGCTGGGGTGCTGAGCTGTTGTTCAGGCTGCTGATGACTATCCTTCCACTCTCAGAGCCCCTAAAGTAGGCAGTTCCATAAACAAACCATCAGCTCGAGAACCAACGTGTCAACACGGACACAATCTGGTTATTTGCTACTTGGCAGTAGTCAGTGTTCAAAGCCTCAAATAATGACTTATTTTGAAAACTCCCTTATGCTTAGATAATAAAGTGGATAGAAGTAAGGTTACAGTGTAATCAGTTTAGTTGGTACTACTCAGTCTTCTATGAGAAGATGAAGCATTTGCATCAAATTAAATACTCGATTTGGGATGATTTGTCTCTTGATCTACACTTGGGCATACCAAACGGAAAGGAAAACCAGAGAGAAAGCCTAGGGGAGGGCCGTGGTTCTAGAATGTTCTCCTCACCTGCATGAACTAAATTTAGCTCCTTGTGCAGCAAATACTTAGAAAGCAACCACTATATATTAGGTCCCGGGGATGCTACAGTGAGCTAAACCCCACAGAGGCATGAACCCAGTTCCTAAGAACCTTGCCATTCTGTGAGGGAAGAGAGACCCTGACTCAAAGATTGCCGACATGGTGAGAACTAGAAAAGGAGAAACAGGGTGGAGTTTAGGGAAGGTTCTCTGAGGGTGTGATGCTTTGAGTGAATGATGAAGGAGTTTCAAAAGTTGGGAGAGAGGAGGCAGGGGAGGGAGCCTTTGAATGCTGTGATTATTTCAGTTAAGCCACAGAATCCCCCTGCGAGGTAGAAATTATGTTCCACTTTATAATTGAGCCAGCTTGGCTTCCAGAGAAAGCATGTGCAAAGGCCCCAAGGCAAAACCTTTGAATAGTGCCACTTGGAGCTACAAAGTCAAAGTCAATGCAAGTGGAGTATGGGGAGCTACGAGAGGGTGGGGGATACAGAAGGACTTGGGGGGAAAGTGATATGAGGGTCTCATAAGCCACTGGAAGGACTTGGTCCTCAAAGCAACAGGAGGATCCTCAGGGATTTTAGGGTGTAGAGATACTAAGCACAAGCAGGTCCTAATGAGCTATGCTTTTCAGAAAGTCCTCCCGGACATATGTGGACAGTAGAAGTGTATGTGGGAAGCCTGGCAGTGATCCAGGGAAGACGTGAGTTGATGCAGGGGTGGGGGCAGGGGGAAGCAAGGTGCAGATGGGTAGAAAAGATCAGATTCAGCAGATAGAGCAGGTGGAGTGTACAGGTTCTGGAGTGACTGGATAGAAAGAGAGGCGGGTAGTGGCTTATTCAGGAGGGCCCTTTTTGAGTCTGTGACAATTAACCCATGACAGTCGTATTAGTTACACCTTCTTGAGTGCTTGCCATGCCATTTTGCAGATGAGAACATTGAGGCTGACTAGGGAAGTACCTATCAATAAATGACTTAACTGGGATTTGAACCCAAGTCTGACTCTTTCTACTTCATTTACAGATTTAATGTTCTGTCCCATTAGATTGTTTTCTCATCTGGTCAACTGAAACCATAGCTTTTTTCTCCTCCACTCAATTCAGCTATATGTGGAACCCCCATATTCTCCTAATTCTTTTGTTATCAGTTATCAGATTTGGGCCATGCTGTGTTTACGTGAAAGCCCTTTCAAATGTAGCAGGGGCCAAAGAAGCCAGTTTCGTGGAATCTGGTTTGTCTGGCAGTATTATATGTCGCCTTACCCTCATAAGAATGCAGCTTTTTGTTTGTTTTAATGAGCACAGGTGGCCCTTAGACCTGCTTGCCTCCTAGAGGAAGGAATTGCGTAGGAGTGACCTTTGAGGGGAATCCCAGCCGGGGGCTATTTGAAAGGCTGGGAGGTGAGCCATCCTGTACCCTCAGCCCTCGTGCTGGCACTTCAGAGAAGAAAGAGGCTCTGGAAACAGGCTTGTGGCTCTGGCGACTCATCCACACCTTTTTTGGACAGAGAAAAATCCTCTGCTGCTTGCTGAGAAAGTAAGGCAGTCAAGTATTTCTTTAACAATCTATTGAGGACCTGCTGTGTGCCAGACGTGCATCGTGATCTCTGTTCTCGTGGCACTCTTGCTGTAGTGGCAATTAAAAATGTAAATCACTGGAGACTGTGGTAGGTGTCAGAGGAAATCAACAGGATCGTGCATGAGAGGATCGTGATAAACTTGCAGCTCAACTTCCTCGCCTGGTAAAAACGAGAACCGTGGTAGAACTTGCCTGTCAAGGCTGATTTCAGGATTAACTCAGGTGTTAGATTAATGTCTTGTGTTGAGAACCATGCCTGGCATATCAGCTGAACGTTTTGTCTGTGTTATTAGCAGTTAATATCCTTGTTATATAATAAGTGGGGGAGACTCTGTCCAATTAAGGCAGTCAGGGAGGACCTCCTGGAGGAGATGACTTTCAAGCTGAGACATGAGAGACAGGAAGGATCAGGGCATGTGAATAACTGGGGAGACGAAGACCAGAGGCCGAGAGGGAGCACCCGATCTCTCAGTCTCTCCCCGAGACAGAAAGGAGAGCAGCAGTCCCTGGAGCTGAGAATGGCAAGTGAATCGAGTTCAGGGCCACAGGACGGACAAGGCCCCGACCAGGCAAAGAATTTGGATTTTACTCTTCAGGTAGGGCAGGGGAATGGAGTGCACTGCATTAAAATTCTCAGCCTTGCAGCCATGTGGGGCACGAAGTATGAGGGTGAAAGCTGCCAGACCCAGTGTGGAGCAGGGGGTGCTCGTGGGGTGGTGGGAGGCAGAGGGTGAAGACCGAGTAGGGAGCCGTGTATTCGTCTCCAGAGCTGCCAGAACAAATTACCACAACCTGGCTGTCTTAGAACAACTGAAATTGATCCTCTCACAGTCCTGGCAGCTGGGAGTCTGAGATCAAGGCTTTGGCCAAGCCGGGCTCTTACCGAAAGCTCTAGGAATCCTACCTTGTACCTTACAGCTGCCTCAGCATCCGGGGCCAGTCCGTGCCTCGCTGTGACCTCTGCCTCCTTCTTCACGGGTGTTCTCCCTGGGTGTCATTGTGGCTCTGAGTCTCTTCTTCTAAGTACACAAGGGCTGTTCTAATCCAGTGCAACCTCCTCTTGACTTTCTTTCTTTCTTTTTTTTTTTTTTAAAGATTTTATTTTTATTGATTTGACAGAGATCACAAGTAGGCAGAGAGGCAGGCAGAGAGAGAGAGAGAGAGAGGGAAGCAGACTCCCTGCTGAGCAGAGAGCCCGATGCGGGGCTCAATCCCAGGACCCTGAGATCATGACCTGAGCTGAAGGCAGCGGCTTAACCCACTGGGCCACCCAGGCGCCCCTTGACTTACTTTCTTAATTACGCAGGCAAAAATGCTTTTTCCAAGTAAGATCACGTCCGCAGGTGGGACTTCAATGTCACTTTGTGGGTGTGTGGCGAGGGGCTGTTGGAGGAACACAGTTCAATCCACAGCGGGTGTATGAGTCTGGCCACGCCTTTGGGGGGCTGTGCTGGCTGGAGAGAACCCCCATGCCCCACCTCCTAGGGCGAGAGCGGCCACCAGCCTTGCGCATGCTTTCTCCCTATCAGGCGGGGCTCGCCGGCTCTGTGGCTCTTCCTGGCTGCTTCTTCCAGGCAGGCAGTAGGTGGTGCAGAGGTGGGCAGTGCTGCTAAAGAATGATCCTCCTTTCTCATCTGTCTCCACAAAACCACTTCTGCTTCAGGGCACCAGGAACTCAGGACTCTTTTTCAGTGTGTCCCCAGCAACTCTGACCAGGCTATGGATATAGGTGGCTTTTCTTAGATGTGTAGGAGTGAGGAGACCTGGGGTTCATCCCCGGTCCTTCTTGTAGGGTGTGACCTTGAGCAAATCATTGAACCTCTTGACTTTAGGCTCCTTCCTCTGTAAAATGAGGATCCTAGAGTGGTCCAGGGGCTCTCAACCTTGAGGATGCATCAGAAATCACTTGGAGGACTTGTGAAAACACAGGTGGCTGGGCTCCACCTCAGAGCATCCGAGTCTGTAGGTCTAGGATGGGGTCTGAGAATTTGCATTTCTAGAAAATTCCTAAACTTGGTTGTCACGGTGGGTCTGGGAACCACACCTTGAAAATTATCAGCCTAGACAATCTATGAGATTTCTGCCAGTGATGCTATTGGGTGAGAAGGGATAGGTTTAGGATACGTGGACGGGGATAGATCCAATAAGGCTGGAAGAGTTGTAGCAGGTGGAGAGAGAGAGGTATCAAGAATGAGCTTTGAATTTTGTCTTGAAAAACTGGGTAGAAGGGATGCCTTTAACTGAGATGGCAAACCTTCCCTTTGAGATTGGCGTTACCACATTCATATTACAGATGAAAAAAAAACAAAACAAAAACAGGGGACTCAGAAAAACTAAGTCACCTTGCCCAAAATTATCCACCTAAGGAGAGGAAGAAGCCAGTTCAAGCCTGTGACTCCAAAGACCCTAATTTACACACTGCTCAGTACTGCCCCCTGCCTTTGGAGCTCTCATCCTCAGGCAGCGTAGATGGAAATCATGGAAAATGGGTTGGGGGGCGGAGAGGAGGACTTCTTGGCAGTGAAGGCTGGTGGGTGGGATTGTCACTGAGAGAGAAGAGCAGCTTGAAAGAGTAACATTTTTCTAGGGAATCACATTAAATAATCAGAGTGGCTTATACCTGTGTCAGGCTGAACCGAGATTGACAGCTAATAAAAGCCCAGTAATTACAGGAAAACATCAGATTGAAAAGTGCAGAGATTCTTGAAACACCTGAAGCCATTTAATATATCTTATGTTTGCTCCAGACCAACAGGCAGCTCCCAGAGCAAGACTGGTCTCATTACTGAGCTAATGGACATTATGCTCTGAGGTACCTTTCCCTCTGCCAAATAAATCAGAATTTTAAAAAGTGAAGCCTGAGATTGCCATGCTGCAAATGTTTGCAAGGACATCACTGAGCGTTTTAGGTGTCAAGTTTAATTTGACTTGGCCTGGTCTATTCTCTTAAGAAAGGCTCAGGAGACATCAGCTGGGTCACAGGGAGAATTCCTTCTGCTCCTGCTCTCTGGGCTGTGACAGAAATCAGACCTTGATTCCCTGAGCGTGCCTCCTCAAGCAAGGGTTGCTCCTGTCGCCTGAGCCCAAAGGAGTAAGTTGTGATGCATGTTGTCATGCCCCACTGTTCTCTGATGGAGGGGGGACTAGGTAGAAGGAGAGAGACTCACTCATACCTTCTAAAACACGCTAAAACCTTCCTGGGCCCCTACTAAGTTGCAGACACTGCCCTAGGTCCCAGGATGATGACAAATGCTTACATATTAGCCAAGAGCAAAAGTGAGGGCAAAAATAAAATGGTAAGCTCCGTGTTTGTGTCCGTCCGCGCAGTGCACGCTTCCCCCAGAGAGCCAGGCTGCCCGTCTCCCACGGGCCCCTCTCCTGCACACATTGGGGGCCTGACAGGGCTGCAACTCTGAGCACCAGTGGCCTCTATGCATTGTAGATTTTCCTGGGCATTTTTTTACTTCACAACAGCTCTAATGACCTTGGCATCAAGCTCTTACTGGGGATTAATAACTGGCTGGGCTTAATGGCCCTCACCGTGTCCTGGGCCATTTTCCTAGCCAGCCATTAATTCCAAGCAGTGCCCTCAGCTCTGGCCATTATGGCTCCCTGGACGGGGAGGCTGTCCTGAGGCAAAGGGCCACAGCCGCCTTCTCTGCAGACAAAGGCTTTCACATTATACGCCCCGCCTTCTTCTCCCCATGGCATCTAGCACACAGGGATGGGGTCTTTAGGCAAACACCTGGTTAGGGCACCACATCGTGTCTTCTCTTTATGTCTCAAGAGGGTGGCTTTCTCAGAGAACAGACAAGGCAGGCCGTTGGGTCTCATTCACTCATTTACCAATCTACCCATCTATTATTCAGTGTTAATTGAGTGCCTCTTATGGGGTCAGGAAGCAAGAGAGATGATCAATATTAGATACATATTAGAGTAATCTAATATGGGCGTCTCTGTGTCTTACCAAAGGATGGGATACTTCACTAAATGGGGCTTTAAGGAAAATGTCCCAGAATCAAGGGACTGAGCACTGTGAGGAAGAAGTCAGAGAGGAGGCCCGGCTAGCCAGTGAGTTCCCCGGGAGCTGCCTGCACTCCTGCCTTCTCCATGGAACTTTAGATCCCAGACGCGCTAACAGAACTGCAAGTTCACTTTCCCGTCCTCTGCTCGGTGATTCATGAACCCAGCATCTGAGGAACATGTGAATACGGCATCAGGAATCCTAACTCACCAAGGCTTGTGTATCTCCACCCTTATCATTAAGACACCAAGGATTATAATCATCCTGGGATGTGGAGGAGCGTGGCTCTCTCGGAGGACCCATAACGCATCCTGAGAAACAGGGTCATGGAATTTGTATAATCTCTAGTCATCCTGCCTCCCCAGACATCATCTGTCCTTCCGAAGGCAAAAAACAGACTTCATTTCCTCCTTTGGAAGTGATTCAGCCTTTGGTACACGCTCTTCTCAGCTGCGGGAAATGTAACATTCTGTTTAGAACCGCAATTGTCATTTTATTGGCACCACTTACCAGAAGACACTTAAGGCATAATTCAGACTTCACTCTTATGCTCACTGTTTGGTATCTGCACAAGGCAAAGAGGGGGTGTTGTCGCCCGAGGTAATCAATCCCTTGGAGCCCAGGCAGATGGGCAGGAATCATGAGGGAGGAATTTCTGGACTGGGCGGACCCAGCGTATGTGGGTGGTGGCCAGTGACCACAGTGGATCAGTAGGGCACATTCAGGAAACTTTGCCTTCCCTGGAAGGGTCTTCTGCTCACCTCACATGCACAGAGGCGGGAGACAGAAGGCACTGGAATTTCCATAGGTGACACGGGGTTCACCAGTCAACCAGCCTGTGCTCTGAGAATCACAGCAGAATAATTAATTATGGGGGAGAGAGATGCAAAGACTTCTCTTCAGAATGTTTTCCCCAGTAAAAATAAGCACAATGTCTTGTAATTATCAGTCATGCTAGAAAATTCAAGATGATAATTTAGGGTGAGTCTGATGAGAAAAAGTAGGTTCCAATGGCCTGAGGGTCCAATGAAATGAAATCCTACGAAGTGACCTTATTAAACAAATGTATTGAGTTACACGGTACCTCACCGGTGTACTGAGTGCTCAGTAAGTGTCTTTTAAATGAATGAACGAATAAATGTCATGCGGCCACAAGTATCTAGTTGATCTCCTCTTTGTTTTATAAGTTAGAACGCTAAGGACCTGACATAAAGTTCAGACCTGGGTTTCCTGACCCTAATCATCACAGAGGAACATGGTATTTGCAGATACCCCTGTCAATCTTGTAGGACATTTTTTAGTGGGTTTCCCCACGAGTAGAGGTTTCCTAGGATGCAGGCTTTCCAATATGTCCCAAACAACCCCTAACAAATTGGGTGGGTCGTTCACCCTGAGTGCCTGAGTCTGCCCTGCAAATCCTCTTGCTCCACCATTGACCCTCCACCAGCCCTCACCGCCAAGCTCCCACTTCCACTTCCCTCCCGGCCAACCGGGCTCAGGCTCCGCCCTTTCGGTTCAACTGAGAGTCTTGTGGCCAGCACCGCCAAATCCAGAGAACACTTGCCAAGTCTGGTTTCACTTATCCTCTCATGTCTTGTGACCCCATCGACCAGCACCTCTTCAAAGTTTCCTCATCTGTTGGTTCCCTTTGCTCTGTCCTTTCCTGGTCCGCCAGCCCTCCAGCTCCTCCAGACCAGCTCCAGTGTTCCCTCACCTTTGGTCTCATGGCCCCGTGTGCCTAATCGATTCTAGCACTTACTCCCCGGTCCTGTAATTGCTTCTCTGGGGGGCACACTCACTTAGATTGGGTGCCCTCCTGAGAGGAAGGTCAGGATCTTTTTTATCTATATCACCCAGTTCAGTGCCTGAGACATGATAGGAACTCCATGGTTGAACAGATCATTTGACTTTCCCTCTTCATCTTTTCTGTGTGGGGTGTTCAGGCAAAATCAGAAAAAAGAAAACTAAGTATTTCCCCCGTCCTTTGGCCCATGAAATTGCTCCTCACCCCTAGCCGTTCGTTCAGGGGATTCAGACGGGCTTCTGGCTCCGGGTTCCAGGAGGAGAGGAATGGGGACCAGTTTCTACACATCTGTAATGCAGCTATTCCTCAAAGAAAGATCTTTTTTTTTTTTTTTAAGATATTATTTATTTGTCAGAGAGAAGGAGAGTGCACACACACAGGCAAGTGGAGGGGCAGACAGAGGGAAAAGCGGCTCCTCAAGGAGCAGGGAGCCCGACCCTGGGATCATGACCTGAGCCGAAGGCAGACGCTTCACTGACTGAGCCACCCAGGCATCCCAGGAAGATTTGGTCTTAAGTACCTTCTACTCTCCTTCACTTAAGGCTCTACATGGATGGGGTCTACTGTTAACGGGGCTCCAAGGATTGGACATATTGGATACAAGACCTTGGTCACTTTACCGCATCCAGCCGGCCCCATGCCCTAAAAGAGATAACACTACTGGTTAAGAAACAGCATCACTGAGCTTTGGGGGTTGAGAGAAGAAGGAAAGAAGGCAACGACTTAAGAAGACATCTCACGGCACATGTTCGATTTATTCTACTGCACCGTGGTGCTGTGATGGTTAATCCAGCAGCTCTGCAGTCTGCTTTCCTGGGTTTGAATCTCAGCTCTACCACTTCCTAACTGTATGGCCTTGAGCAAGCTCCTTACTTTCCCTATCCCTTAAAATTCTCATTAGTAAAATAGGGGTGATAATATAATACCCTTCTTATGGGATTATTTGAGGAATTGATGCAATTACATAAAAAGCTCAGAACAGTGTCTGGCCCATAGAGACATCTCATCGCTTTTAGCAAAAGTGGTCTCTCTCTCCATTGTCCGCCCCACCTCCAACCCCCGCCTTGCTGTGCTCTAAACAGCCCCCTTGACTAAGACTTTCGCACAGACCTCATCCTCTCACACTCTATTGCATGTTCTGACTGACCCACTGTCCCTCACTAAAGTGTAAACTTCGAGGGGCTTCTGTTTTTGCATTCCATTTGCATTCTCACTGCCCATCATAGCACTTGTCACCTGAGAGTAATTGGGTGTCAAATGAATGATGAGAATTTGCAACGGTAGAATCTCCACTTCATAAGCTTCTACATCAATTATCAACCCGAAGTGATCAGCACTGACTTAGTGAGTGTCTGCAATCACTCCACTCCGACAGGTAATCCCAAGAACAGTCTCATTACCCAATGATCACCGCGCCAGCTCCTATGTAAGGACTGGGTTCACCCCCCCACCCCCTGCAACTGCTATTTTTCAAATACTGGCAATTTCAAATGGCCTGGTCTAATACTGTGTGCATTTTTATCCAACCAAGATAGAATGGAGCATTTGTTATCCTCATTTGAAGATGAGAAACCCAAGATTCTCACAGGTCAGTGGCTTGCCAAGGTCCCACAGTTAATAGGTAATGGAGACAAGGCTTGACGGGTCGTATAACCCCCCAGAGCTGGTGCCCTTGGCGACCACGCAGTGTGGGAAGGTGGCTGTCCTCAGGTGCCCTTGCCTGGTTCTGAAGGCAGAGCTGTGGCTCAGGAAACTCCCAGGCTAAATAGAAGGACTAAGCGGGATCCGACTTCCCAAAACCAGGCAGGGAGCCAGCGTGTCCTGTTCAGTGTTCACAGGGAAGAAGGGCAGAGGCTCTGGGGCACGTGTAACAATGCAGCTCTCCTTCAGACCATTCTTGATTGTCATTTTCTTGTGCACTTGCTGGCCTTGGCCTCAGGCCCTAATTACATTATCTGCAAACAGCAACTAAGAGATATTTCTCATTAAACATGAACAGGGGAATGTTTAATGTGTGGGAACGTAGGCGTTCAGAAAGCAAATCATTGGTTCAAGGTGTTGAAATGAACCTTGTCATTGGAGTTGTCCCTGGTGGGCTTCCACAGGGCACGTGTTCGCCGGCTGAGGTCGGTGCTCTGAGCCTGAGGATTTTTTTTTTCTTTGTTCTGTTTTGTTTTGTTTTTACATTTTTGAAGATGGACCAACTCAGTCTTGCGCCCTGTCCTTTTAAAACAGAGAAACTATCCTAGTTGTCCTTTCAAAATTATGGCATCTGAGGGATTACCACATGGATGTCTTCCCCCCTCCCCCTGCCATGTGATTCTTAGGCGATGTTTATTCAGTATAAACATATTTGTACAGCAGCCAAGAATATTGATACGCATTTAACTTTCAATAACGTGACTTAAGAACTTCCAAGCTCATGTCAGAGCAAATGCTAGTGTAGTCTCTACTTTATTTGGGGGGTAACTTTGGATTCAGGAAGACCTGGGTTTGAAGGCGTGACTTCAGTGCTTGCTAGTTATGCGTCCTTGGGCGGATTTCTTTCCATCGCACCTCTGTAAAATGGCAGTCACAGCGACCTTGCAGGGTTGATATGGGGATTTGGTTATTTAATATCAGTAAAGCCCAGAGTCCAGGGTTTGACAGGTCAGTGCAAGCCCTCTTGCAGTCTTGTCATCTGCTTTGGGAGAGAACGAAAGGAAGGGCTGATGAGGCCCCAGCAGCAGGGATAGAGGCTGGCATAGGAGGGGTAGAGGGGGACCCGGCAGCCCTTAGCGGCAGCGAAATGACCCGCTGATGCCAAGTGAGGGTGGCCTGCTGATGGAGTCCTTCCCCCCTCTGCCTTCTAGCCCCTGAAAATGCACTGCGGGGACTGTGCCTTGGTGACCAGCTCGGGGCACCTGCTGCGCAGCCGGCAAGGCCCCCAGATAGACCAGACGGAGTGTGTCATCCGCATGAATGACGCGCCGACGCGTGGCTACGGGCGCGACGTGGGCAGCCGCACCAGCCTGCGGGTCATCGCGCATTCCAGCATCCAGAGGATCCTCCGCAACCGCCACGACCTGCTCAACGTGAGCCAGGGCACCGTGTTCATCTTCTGGGGCCCCAGCAGCTACATGCGGAGGGACGGCAAGGGCCAGGTCTACAACAACCTGCAGCTCCTGAGCCAGGTGCTGCCGCGGCTGAAGGCCTTCATGATCACGCGCCACAAGATGCTGCAGTTCGACGAGCTCTTCAAGCGCGAGACCGGCAAAGACAGGTAGAGGGCCGGGCGGGGCAGGGCGGGGCGGGGCGGGGCGGGGCGGGGCGGGGCCGCGGGGGAGGGAGGGCAAGGACGCGTCCGCCCCCAGGCCACGCGGTTTTCTGAGTTACCCAAAGCAAAACTTTGGCTGAGGCTTTTTGTGGGGGGCCCGCTGCTCATGCCATTGGTAGAGCTCGCCTCCAGGGGGCCCTGGTCTCCCAGCTGCTCCAACTGAACTCATTAAGACCAAGTTAGCGAAGCACTGAGACTCTGCATGGGTAATTCAAGGCCAAGTCCTTATTTGGGAGGGGCAGGCTACACAGTTGCTCCCTTACCCAGGTCGTAAGTGCAAGATAATAGTTTTATTGCATTTCCTTTTACTTGTGAGAATACCGACCTCAGGGAGGGTATGGATTTATTCTTGTCTTTCGAAGCAAACGTTCATTCAGTGCATCGATTTTTTAAAATATATTTTTTAAAGATTTCATTTATTTATTTGACAGAGAGAGATCACAAGTAGACAGAGAGGCAGGCAGAGAGAGAGAGGGAAGCAGGCTCCCTGCTGAGCAGAGAGCCCGATGCGGGGCTCGATCCCAGGACTCTGAGATCATGACCTGAGCCGAAGGCAGCGGCTTAACCCACTGAGCCACCCAGGTGCCCGATTTTTTTAAAATATTTTATTTATTTATTTATTTGACAGATGGAGATCACAAGTAGGTAGAGAGGCAGGCAGAGAGGGAGTGGGAAGCAGGCTCCCTGCTGAGCAGAGAGCCGGATGTGGGGCTGGATTCCAGGACCCTGACATCATGACCTGAGCTGAAACCAAGAGTCAGCCTCTCAATCCACTGAGCCACCCAGGTGCTCCTATTCACTTTTCTAAAGTTTTATTTATTTAAGTCATCTCTGCATTCCGTGTGGGGCACAAATACACAATCCCAAGATCAAAAATCACATGGTTTTCCAACTTAGCTGGCCAGGTGTCCCTGAATTAACACATTTTTAAAAATAAAATGAAATGAAACCATACACACGCACATATGTGTATAAGCTCAGTCATGATGTGAAATGTTATTTCTTGTTATAGGTCAAAATATTTTGAAAAGCACTGATCTAGGGGATGAGGGAATGAGGAAGAGGCTTTCTCCAAAAGATATAATTAAGCTGAGACTTGGGCCAATAAGTATTTATCCAGGTAAAGAAGAAGCTGGGAAGGGGAGGGAAACCTCCCTGTGGGTCCAGGGCTCAGAGGTGAGAGAACACACAAGGGGTTGGAGAAAAGCCCTCTAAGGCTCCAATCCTGAGGGCTACTGGCGGGGGTGGGGGGGGGAGTGGCCCTTGAGGAGGCCAAGATGAAGGGCCACCAGCTGGCCCAATCTAGGTGAAAAAGAAAGGACAGCTAGGTATCAAAAGGCGTGGCGCAGTGTTGTCTAAATACACAGCTCGAGGCTGGAATTCTGACTCTATCTTTCACTAGTTACGTGACCCTGGACAAGTTATCTAACCTTGCAGTGACCTCAGATGAGAAAAGAGCATAGCAACTAGGCTCATAGGACTGGTCTGATGATTAAATTTGTTTCCTTAATTCTAAAACATGTAATGTTATAATTAATATATATTTAATGATATAATTTACCTCCTTCCCTTACAAAAACTGTTGCTGGGTTGATTTCTTAAAACTAAAAAGACATGATAAACAAAATGAAGAACATAAAGTATGAAATCCATGGTTAGGCTAGGTTGGGGAACTTACTATCAGAGAGCAGGGTCTTAGAGAAAGACCAAAGCTTTGCCCCAACTTCTTTGTGTGGAGGACCATTCTTTTTAAATTCTGGAAACCTGGGGACCATTTAAGAGCAGGTCCAGGCCAGGGTAAGCATGGCATGTGATGGACAAAAGAGGGGAGAGCTGGCTGCTGGCCCTGTGGCCTCCTTCCCTACAGGCCCAGTGGCCTCTGTGGTTAGCCCAGCCAGCAGATCACATAGGAGGTCCTGGTCATCACGAAATCCAATTTTACTGCCCTGCCAAAACCACAAATCAGAGGGACTGTCACACATATGAATGAGTTATTTAACTAGCAGAGCATTTTATAAGGGAAGAAGAATGAAAGGAGTTATTTACAGTTTCATTTTTGCTGGTTGGAAAATTCGAAATAAGTAGTAACACTACTCAATAGAAAACACTTCCCCTCTTTGTAGTTTAATGGTTTTTGTTAATTTAAGAATTCCTGAAACGTGGCTGCAGTCTAAGCTATTTAAGGTAACTACACATTGCCCTGCATCTTCTTAAGGGATTATTTTAAGTTGGTAACTTGGAGACCAATCACTTCACCTTTTGGTCACTTAGATCTTCAGGAAACACGCTCACATGGAGACATATCTTTTTCACTAAGCTAATTAAATTCTGACCAGTGAAAACTTTGTTCTGTGGGTCGGTCTCTCTGGTGAACCCAGCTGGTAGAAGGAACCAAGTCTTTGTGTACTGGCTACTGGGCCTCTCACGTGCAGACATCCATCTACAAGGTTCCATACAGTTCCTTTTCAGGAGAATCACACTGATGGATGTGTAGGGTGCCAACGACATTGTCGCTTCTGGAATCTCTGTGCCTCTTACCTTTAGGAACCTGTCTTAAAGAGGCTAATATTGTATTGACTCAGTATTCTCATATACTCATATTCCTTACGTGGATACTCCAAGCTAAGAGAACCAAGGTAGAAATAGCCCCTCAGAACAAATGTGTTTCTGAACATTAAAACACAAAACATTCAGGGGGTCCAAGAATATTTCTTCTCTGTATGCTTTTCTTGAAACCCAGCCAAACAGGAAGATGTATTACAGGTACCCAAAATGTGGAATGTCTAATTTTGTACATCTCATGATCAGGACATTCATTCAGGCTGTTATTTGGTGGGGGGGGGGACAGAATAATTCAATAGATTTTGATGTAGAGAAGTTTCACTCTACTTAAAAGTGGAGGGGGAAATATGGCCCAGGAAGAATCTGCAATTAAGAAGTGTGACAAATGACAGAGATGGCCAAGTGGTATTCTTGGATATTAGAAAGTAACTGTACTTGAAAATAACTTTCTAATTGAATAAGGGTGTATTAGGAAAATATGATTCAGAACCAATATTATAGTAATTAGATAAAGGAAGCATAAATGAAATAACTGCAGGAAGAATATTTCCATAGAGATTATAAATGAGATTCTGGTGGAGCAGAAAGGCCTTTAATTGTAATTTAGTGTGCACTATAGAATTATCAGCTCCGTGTGTTACTTCATCATATAAAAGAATATCTGATCATTTTCCCTAATAAGCACATGACAGCTCTTCATATTCCTTCATTATAGCTGATTAAGTGTAAAAACAGTAGATATTCCTTTGCTGGAAAAAGAGTTCAGATCTTTTCAGAACGACAGCACAAGGCAGTTGCAGCTGGATAGCACGTGATCCCAGAAGGCTACTCTTTCCGGGATCTGGGGAATTCTAAGTGACACTTGAAAGAACTCTTCACGGGGGCTTCTTTTGTCCTTCACTACGCATTCTCCCCCATTAATACCCACGAAATCTCTTTCTGTAGAGCCACACCCTCTAGTATTTCTGGCCGTGCCTGACAGTCTCTACTATATCTCACAAAAGAAAGCCAAGAGAACGGGGAGTTTCTGCCACGGGGAGAACCCTCTTGGCGCTGCCGACAACCCTGAAAGCACAGGGACACAGTCTCTTCCTGGGTCTCCCAGCTTCTCGGTTATTCACTGACCCAGTGTGAGTATCGAACACTTGGCCGTTGCACCACACAGCCCGGCGGGTGAAGACAGATTCTAACTTGAGGCAAGAGACCTTCCCCTTTCCCTTCCTCAATCAGCTAGCTCTGCTCTGCCTCACCTCCTTCAGTCCCATAGTGGTTGGTTGGTTGGTTGGTTGGTTGGTTGGTTTTTTAAGAGAGAGGAGTGGGAAGGGAGAGGGAGAGAGAGAGAATTCCAAGTGTCTCACAGCCAACACAGAGCCCGTCGCAGGGCTCGATCTCAGGGTCCTAAGATCACAACCTTGAGCTAAAATCAAGAGTCAGATGGTCAACTGACTGAGCCACCAGGTTCCCTAAGTCCCAGAGTTCTTATGAATATACAGCCTTGGGGAGAAAGAAGAGGATCGTTAATAGCTCTGTAGGCTGGAGGCTCCAGAATTTCGTCCTTACTGCCCTGATGATTGACGGTGGATCCCTCACCAGAGCCAGCAGTGGAGTTGGAAGGATAGCAATTTCTTCAGGGATGCTAAAAAAACACAACACACACACTGAAAGTAATGGCTGAATTATTTGCTTCATTTGCTCCAATCTGGCAACCAAGAGAGGAGGAAGGGGTCTCGATGTATCAACACACTAGTCTCTTTTTATGGTGTTCTCTCACTTAGTCCCTGGAGTAGCTCAGGAAGCCAAGGCCTGCGTTATAGATGGGCAGTCCGGGCTCATGAACGATGAGCGATAACCCACCTCAGGTCATTCCGCTGGCCTGTGGTATAACAGCCAACGTACAAACCCATGATGTTCCCCTCCTTAGGAGCTTTGAAAATGTACTTCCTGGGGCACATGGGTGGCTCAGTCATTAAGCGTCTGCCTTTGGCTCAGGTCATGATCCCAGGATCCTGGGATAGAGCCCCGCATCGAGCTCCCTGCTCAGCGGGAAGCCTGCTTCTCCTTCTCCCACTTCCCCTGCTTGTGTTCCCCTCTCTCACTGTCTCTCTTTCTCTGTCAAATAAATAAATAAAATCTTTACAAAAATAAAAAATAAATTTAAAAAAAATGTACTCCCTGGGCTAGTACTGGGTCAAGGGACAATGTTATGGAAAGCTAAAATGAGTAAAGGGATTAAGAACTACAAAGTGGAAACCACAAACTCAGTCATGACTGCATCACCCATTCCTGTCAGGTATTTGACAAGATAAAAGACTCCTTATTATGCTGCTTTGCTTTTATGGTTTTTTTGTGGGATTGGGAGGGGCCCATATGTGAAATGGAAATAATGCAAAATGATTCGCAAAAAGTCTTCTTCCTTCTCAAAGAGGGGTGCTACACTGTGCAAACAGAAAAGCTTTTCAGCAACTCTGGTATTCACATCACATATGGTGCTATGGCCGGGCAAAGTCAGACAGTCTGACCTTGGGAATAAGGTGTTTGAAACCGGCTAATGAGGCATACCATAAGCACCGGGGAAAAAAAAGCAAAAGCCGCAACCCCCTAAGAATTGAAATTAATATCCACAGCAGCAAAGCAATGGTAGACCGAGTCATTCTCAGAGGGTCAAATTAGACCTTGATGTTACGTCTCCACGGTTATCCTTAGGCATGGCACATGGATGGAGCTCAGCACAGGTGTTTGAATGGGCAAATGAATGAATTTAGGAACATACACATTCACTCCTTAAATTTTGTCAATTCAGTCTTCTAATAAAAAAAAAAAAGTTTTGGAGGGCTCTGGATGTTCTGAGGTAAAATAAAGCAAATGCTCAATTAAGCACAAGCATTCCTGTGGTCCTTTTTCTCTAGTAATTAGCCCTTTCCCAAATGAATGCACTCTTCCTAAAAGAAAAGACATTCAATCAAGATGTCAATGTTAATTCGTCTAACTGAAGGCAAGCTTTTACCCCAAGATTGTTTGATCGATCAATAGATATCAATCACTACATAGTCACATCTGTGTGTTTATACATATTTAATAACCTCTTCATTATTCAGCCTGCTTGGGGAACAAGGAATATTTCTAATTAGTCAAGTATTCTAGTTAATAAAGAGTTGACATGTGGGGACTGTCACCTTAAAGAGCTTGGGTTGTGGTCCTACACACTTATACCCTGAAACACTCTCATCATCTCTGATGATATAGAAGTCGCTTGAGCACCCTTTCCTGTCATAACCCACCATGGCGGAAAATGGATGTCATTTATCACTTACTGTGGAATACGATGCTATTGGTGAGCGATTTCTACCTGGTAAAGTTACAGCTGTTTACCGACTGAATAGAGAGAGAGAGTCAGCCTTGCTCCCCAAAGGATTTAAGATGGTCGTGGTTGTAATGATGACTTCAGCAGCTTGTGGACTTCTCTGTTGTTGCTTCCAGGAAGATCTCCAACACTTGGCTCAGCACTGGCTGGTTCACGATGACGATCGCGCTGGAGCTCTGTGACAGGATCAATGTGTACGGCATGGTGCCCCCAGACTTCTGCAGGTAGGATTTATTCTGCAAGTGTGATTCTTCAGCAGGGTCGTGCAGGGCTTACAAAGGTCTGATTCCAAGTATCAGCCATGAAACCTGTCTAACTGTCTTCTCGAAGCAATTAATTAACACGTCCCAAGTTCTGGTTCTAGAAACAACAAACAGCATTTAATTATGTGATATAAAATATTGAAAGTTTTTGTTTGCACTGCTGGAGAACTAATCCGTCTTGTGGGCTCCTTGTAGCCTCTGAATATTTATCAACCACAAGTAATGCAATAATTGGCATAATATTAATGATGAGCAAGCATTAAGGAATATTAGTTTTATTCTCATTTGAAAGGAATGCAGTAATTTTTAATGAATTAAAGAGGGCAATTTCTTTGACGGTAAGGCCTGTTTGCTAAAATTAAAATATTGCTCTGGGCCTCTTTTCCTCCCCACGTCAGTAGCCTTGGTTTGTACTTGTAAGGCCAAAAGCACAGACATAATGATTTTGATGTGCCACTTTAAAGGGAACAGACGCACATCTCCCCTGCTACCCCTCCCCCCATACGGGCCCAGCCAGCACTGGGTGCGCACACACAGCCGCACCGGGAAAACCTCAGGGCCTGGTTTGCGGAAACTGGTTTGAAAATCCACCTGTGATTGAGAGTAGCGATGCCGGTATGTTCAGAAAGTGCCCTACTTTTCGGGAGTGCCTGATGACCTGCTCATGGCCTCCATCCTGATCTTCAAATGGCAAAACCCGGGGTGGGGGGCATTTTGAACTTGCTCATTAAAATATATGCCTGCTCATACCTGCGTGTGTTTGAAACCTAACGACTTCTTGAAGGCCGCGGGCCTTTTACACGGAATCTGAAGTTGGGAGATTGGACGCAAGGACAGAGGACTTAATCATGCTCATTTGCCACTTTGCCACTTTTCTCCCACTCTCTTTAACCCAGAGACCCGGCACAGCGGCCGTACCAGTTTGTCTGAGAGAGTCAGGGCGCAGAGGAGAAAGCTGGGCAGGAGAGGCCTTTGATAGTTGCCTAGACTCCCTGGTCCCCAGGAGGGATGTGATGTGGTGAGGAAGGCTGTGGGGTCAGCTCCAGTCGGCTCTGCCGGGCCACTTCCTAACTGAGTGTGACCTTGAGCTAGTTGTTTGGTCTCTCAGGAGCTCGGCTTCCTTCTCGTTAGAAGTGGACTCGGTGATCCTGGAGACTCAGCCATGAGGTCGTCAGTGGATGAAATAAGTTAGTAGATGTAAAGTGCTCGGATCTGCGCCTCGTACATGGCAAGAGTTAGCTTGGACCCCCACCCAGTCCCTCGTCACTTAACTCACTAGGCTTGCTTCCCTAGTTAGCAACCCACATGCAGAAAGAAGGTAGGATAGTGTAAAAAAAAAAACCAGGGGCGCCTGGG